>NW_004797591.1:307047-309711 GCF_000002075.1 Aplysia californica | reverse complement strand
AAATTGCTTGTGGGAAAAAATGTTGGTTTCTTCGATTTCATTATCTAGACGAGCGCCTGGTTTCACCACGGTGCTTCCCTTTATACTTCTTTTTTCATGAAACCTTTATGGCCCTGTGGATATTATAGCCCTTCGCCTCGTTACCTCAGTTGGTATAACGCCGGCAAGTGATGTGGGTTATCCTGTTTCCAATCTATGAAAGAGCATTCCTGAAATAAGTTTGTTTCAGAAGCTTCCCTTTGTCTTCACCGACTTTGATATTGTCGGAGATGGACATTGTGGTCTGAGGTCCTCTAACAAAATGTCCTCTAACGTTTTGAAGTGGTCAAACAACGATCTGACACCTTACCCAAAAAACATCAGTCTGCGCAGGATGCCATCGAAGAATTTTTTGTTTATACTCTATTCGTTTCTTGGACCGCGCCTCCAGTGGCGAAACGTCTATATAATGAAATAATCGGTGCGTTCACGCATAAACGTAAACCTGATAAATTAAACTTAAAAAGACGTTCAAAATCACCAATATACTAACATTCAAAACTGTTTTATTATCACAGGAATACCCTGTTCGCCCCTTTCGGGCCACTCCATAAGCAGTCACAAGCTTTGATTACGTAAGTTTAAAGGGAGGCTGGAAGAGTCTACAAAAAGAGTTGAAGGGAACTTGTACACAACATTTAGAACTGTTTCATTGCCTCATATACCCTGTTCCCCCCTTTCGGGCCACTGTAATACGCAGTCACAAGCACTGATTATGTAAGCTTACTATTACACTGGTCGAGTCTACCTCAAAAACGAGGTAAACTAACTCTTAATAATTTCTTGACTGCTGCGAGTGTTGTTGTTTTTTCCCTCGACTTTTTCCCGTCCTATAATCAGATTATGACCTTGAGTATGACACCGGCTCCTGGCCGCAAAAGCTAGACAAAAACAACCACATTTGAAATAAAATATTGATCGTTGTCATGTTCTACCAAACAGTTTAGACTCACTGGTATTACATGTAATACTGCCACCTCTTTTTCTTTGCTTTGTGCTTGTGTGTTCACATCTTAAGTTAAATTTAATGTTAGTTGGAATAAGTACTTAATGAGATACTTTCCCGATTATTTGGCGGTTGAACATACAATATGAATTCAGAATTTATTTTCTTTCACAATTCACAAATCAGTGTTATCGCCTCGAGTAAGATTCTTGTGAGATATCTACTGGCTCTATCTGGTCCCGTCTCACTTTGATTACCCTGCCAAACAAGTCAGTCTTCGCCCCTGCACGCATCACCTTCAGAGTGTCCTGTTCTGAGTGAATTTTGATATAAAGCTTCCATAATGATAACGTTAAGAAGAAAACGGACGAAGCTAATGGTTGTCTTCAACCATTCTTCTTTTTTACTCTACCACGTAATAATTCAAAGTCGTGTGTCATCCTCCATGAATGACGTAAGTATGTCAAGCAGAAGATTCAGCTCATACCAAACATACTCGTATCTTCCTCTTAACTGACCTATTTGTCTTTTTTATTGTCTCCTTAGAGTTTATGTAAATATACACACATTTTCCCTCCCTCTATTATTTACACAATTGGCCCCACCATTCATTCATACCTCTGGAGTTTTCCTGCATATTTCTCAAGGCTGCCCTCACATCTTTCTTTTCCCTCGAGCGAGTGAGTTTTTCTTTCACTAAAAACTGCCTTCCTTTATTTACACAATAGTGATATAATATAATTATTCCCCTCCACGGGAATTGCTCAGCCACCATAAAACATCTTGGGATTACCGGAATCAACGTGATCGCCGGCTCTCTGACATAACTCAGAACAAAGTCTCTCCCGGGTCGAGGAGCGCGAGGAACGACCTATCCTGCAAGCGGGAGACCTATGGAGTGAGTAAACATTGACTGCTCACATCAAAGACTACTCCGGAACCATGACTGAAGCGATCTCGCGCACACCAGCGAGCACGTGCGTCTAACTGTGAGCGCCCCTACAGTGTTGAATAACGACCTCTGCCTCGCGGATGTTTATTCACACCAGAACACAGAAAGAGAAGGAGAATCAAGAAAAAGCAAAGGAGCCATTGTTTTGTACGCTCGCTTGTCTTATTTCCTTATTCCTTCAGGATTTCAAAAGCGTTCCAATGTTTGCTGAAGCAAATTAAATTCTTGTTATGAAAACTACGTTTTTCCAGTCTCTGCGATGGCCAATCCTATTTTGAGTTTGAGCCATGTATGCTTCCTTTCATGTCACAGAATACGCCTTAATACATATGCACAAAATCAAGCACATACAAACACACATACACACACGCACGCACGCACATAAACACACACACAGACACACATACACACACAAACACACACACACAACACCACACATACACAACTACATGTATCTTAACACCTGAAACGTGCATGCATGCGCACACCTCACAACTCACATATGACCACCCCGCCCCCCTCCTTTCCCACAAACAAATTCACTCATTATAGACATGCATGAACTCTCAAAATGCAAGAATAAAATCAGAGCCAGTTTGATTTGATAGTCGGGGAAAATCGTGCTCATGTGTGAGTAAGCGACTGTGTGTGAGTGTGTGTGTGTGTGTGTGTATGTGTGTATATGTGTATATGTGTATGTGTGTCAACACACACACACACACACACA
>NW_004797591.1:303503-305911 GCF_000002075.1 Aplysia californica | reverse complement strand
ATACGACCCCCCCTCCCCAAACAAACACAACCCATAACGCCCCCGAGTGTCACATAACATTGGCGAGTCATCTCTTTTATTTGCACACAGAATTCAAAGCAATATAAGACTTATTGGACTTTCGGGTAATGTTTGATAACGCCAAGCAGAGATCTATTCGATATACATGTTGAGTGCTCTGGACATCGTCAATTCCCAACCTGACCTGATCCAATCTGATCATGCTGATTGGCTGCAAAAATGGTCAATTACTTTTAAAATTTGGTTCTTAAATAGTCATTTAATTGTTAAAGTGTGTTCTCAAGTGCTTGTAGTTACAGGAGGTGACTTTCAAAGGGTGGAAAGGCAGTATTTTCCTCCACATCACTGCGTCGTACCAACGCGTTATATTATCGTCCCCGCCATTTCCGGGGTTTAACGTTACAAAAGAACACTTCAATGACGACAGCAAATACACATGCCCAAAGAATGAATATCTCGATAGGGTTGATTTTCTTTGCAATTTCTTGAATGTGATATTTTGAAAACGTCCTTCCTTTGAAGCTGAGGAGGAAGAAAATACAACAGGGTTATTTTTCCCGCTTGAGGGAAAAGTAAGAGTTCGTATGTAACAATCGACTACCGAACTATGTTTGTCTTCAATCATCTCCTCGAAGCCGCTGAAAATCTTCTTCGTGGGAGTCGGAAGACTTGGAGTAACTCTCAACAGTAGGCAAAGTTTCCACACGCGCGTTGTTCCCCTTACAAGAAAAATGTAAATACTTTTACCACGTGACATTCATTCCACGTGACCGCAACACATCCCGCAAGACGTCAAAACAAATCGGCGTATCCCGCTGGTAAAACCACGGGTGGGTATACTAGTAATTTAGCGAGAGCTCACTCAGTAACTTACGGAGACGAGCTGGAAGGAAGCAGAGCATTTCCATGTGTTCCCCGGTCTTGCTGATTAAATCTTCGGGAGCCCGTAACTTTGTCTCGCATTGGTCAGTCAAGCATGGCCAACCGGGAGAGGTGGAATCGTTAAAGACTGGTTGTTTTCGAAATTCGGGATACTCAAGTGGAAAGGCGACTAAGAGAAGTCTTAGTTACAGACTGTGATGGGTTCATGATGGTGCAGCTAGTTAGGTCAGATTGAAAAACAGAGATGTAAGAATAGAAGAAGTTGTTGCTTTCATGTTCTTCTCAGTTCCAAGACATCCATCTATCATCGTCATCATCATCATCATCATCATCATCATGGAAGGAGATTCTTGAGCAATTTTTCGGTCACTAAATATACGTTTAAAAGCTTAAAAACGGTTACTTAAAAGGCTCAAAAGTTTCAACTAGGCTTCTTCAGGAGCTACTGTTTTCAACCGAAATCTCAATTGTATTTGTGTACGCCCAGTTTATATCTCAAAAAGAGGTCCACTACGATAATCGTAACCTTATTAACGACTTCAGCTTTTATATCAGATTGAACAAAGAAAGCAAAAGCAATCCCAACAAAACTTTATTGCCTTAAAGGTTTTTGGAACCTCTGTAACATACATATCTGGTAGCAGCAGGCAAAATGGCTGGAGAACCAAAAAACTGCTAAAACAACCTGAGTGTGATTATGCCCAGTTGAGGATCTGAACCAAAGTCGACCTCACCACAGTTTATCATGATGTTTTCTACTCTACATGAAAATATCTCCCGCATAGCCTTATGAAATCTTGATCCGTATTTCATTTCTCCCCGTCGCAGAGCTTGCATTCGTTAGACTGTGGCCGGTCGTAAATCGCCTTACCCAGGAAGCGGTCCGAACAAAGAGCCAATTGAGGTGTACGGGGAAGAAGGAGGACGCTAAAGCAGTAATCTGGTCACAAAACCAAGGGGAACGTCAGACATGCGACCCTCTCCTGCAGATAAATTAGCTACAAAATGGGCAAGAAAGGCTGTAAGGAGCAGTAAAAATGTCCTTTAACCAGAAGCAATCCTACAATACGGAGACAGGCTCCCGAGTTTACGTGTATATTGCTTGCTATCTGCTTTTGAAAAAGACGAGAAAAGTCTGTCAAGTTTATGCTCATACCATGGACTAAGAAAAATACAAGGCACCAAAAGCACGACGATGGGCATAAAATGTTGTTTACTGCCCCACCATATTTCGTTTACGAATGTGTATTTTTGTGTTAACGGTTCACTAATTTTTTCATCATTTTGAAACAGTGTTTTAGGGCGTTCCGGTAGTAACTTTACTCTGGTACACTTTCAGGTGTTTTGTTGTTGAATCCTGTCTCAGAGAAACCACACATCAAGCCCCTCATCCTGGGCCCATCGGTCTACAATTTGTCTGGTCGGATTTCCAAAGTCGAATCTTATGCCCTGGAATGTCTCTTCCACAAGTTTTCAAATCTCTCGAAGATACAATGTTACCCCCC
>NW_004797591.1:302034-303403 GCF_000002075.1 Aplysia californica | reverse complement strand
TCCCCCCCCCCCCCCCCCCCCCCCACACACACACATGCACTCACACAGATTGAAACGAAAAAAAAAAGAAAAGTTATTTCAGCTATGGCAAAAAGAATATATCAGCCAGCTATATTTGGCTTACCAGGCTCCGAATTTTGAATTTTGTTTTAACTGTAGTTTCTTAAATCTGTGGTATTGTTTGCATATCGCTGCTGTCGCAAGCAATCCGCTTCAGTTCACATTTTATAGAATTAAAATCTGTTTTTAACCCTCCAAAAGCTCTACCAAAGATGTACCTTTCAACATCACTAAAATGCAGTTTAATGGCATGGCCAAGGCAGGATTACAATTGTTTTGCTTTTCATGATTCCTGAGAGTAACGACACAACAAAACCGAGTTCGGTTTTTTTAAAACTCTGGTGTGAAAAGTACCTTGCGGCACCAACGATATATTATTATACTAGTGAAATATTTGGTAGAAATATTTGGTAGAAATTAGAATTTAAAAAAATATTTAAAAATTATTGAGTGCACAATTTTAGGCCTAAGCCCTAGCCCAGCCTAGCCTAGAGCCAAGAGCCAAGGCCCATATTCTATTTGCTACATACATGGTTCAGGTGTTTCCTGTTTTGTAATACATGCATAGTTAAACAAAAAGAAAGAAAACGATACATTGTACAGCTATAACTTGTAAAAGAATCGAACCAGTTTTATCTCTCTTCTGAAAAACTTTTCTTTCTGGGCATAGATCAATTGAATATTTTCCCAACGAAATGGGGAGTCCAACGTGGCAACATCAACAAATCAGGAGATCAAACATTCCCACAGTAGCGTGTGGCCTTGGGAATCAGTCTTTGCTGCGTCTCTCTCTCCCGTCCTGTGTTTTCCCAGCTCCTGCCACTTAGCGTTGTGGCGAGTTGAGCCTAGCGGTTCATTATGACTGGACGCTGTCCGGCTCCGTTTGTTGATCCAGATTGCAACACTCGGAGAATCCCGGATATCCGATACCCCACGTCTCAAACTTGGCTGACAGTTATGGAGACAGTTGCGCCGTTTGCGCCGAGGGATTTGGTGTTATGCATACGCCATCGTTTTTCCACTTCGACTGTGCGTACAGATGAAAGGCACCATACTTCCCCCTTTCCAGTGAATCTAGGGAAGTATGCTGAAAAATACGCTTTATTAAATTGGAAGCTTTTAGGTCTATTATCGTATAACATGCTGTGAAAAGAGGGCACATGGCAGCACGGCGGTACACATGGTTGCTGGTATATCACGTGTACTAGTCGCCTCTGGCTCCACACTACAGTGATCAAGCTGTATATATACCCCTTTCTCTGTCGGTTTGTGTGTGTGTGTGTGTGTGTGTGTGTGTGTGTGTGTGTGA
>NW_004797591.1:299273-301297 GCF_000002075.1 Aplysia californica | reverse complement strand
CCCGTATCCGCAAAGGTTCATCGGCATCTTTCCTGTTCTATCTGACACATACGCACACTCTTGTTTCGTAAGTGTGTAACGCGATCTAACTGATAGGTCATAGGTCGCGCGGGAGACCTTAATATTTCAGTTGGTAGCAAATTTGAATTTTGCCCGGGTGGCGGCCGAAGCCTACTCTTATCGATTTTAGACCACCAAAGGATCTTTAACGTGCGCAACTTGCACACGGGCCCTCCGAGATTTTTCGCCCTTGTCCGAGAAGGCTAGGTGTAGATCTTTCCCACCAGAAGATCAGGGGTGTGGCAGAAAGACAGCAGTAAGGAGGAGCCAAGGAGGAGCAGTAGAAAGGCTGCAGAAAGAGTCAGGAGCCCAGAGGAGGGTGCAAAGGAGGTGAGGGGGTGGGGGCAGAAAGTGGAAATGAAAGCAGACAATAGAACATTGCTAGAGAGCAGGAAAGGAGGTGAAAGGAGACAATTTTAGAGAAGAAATTTTTTTGGTCGCTACCCGGATTCGAACCCGGGACCTTTGAATGAGAGGCCAACACCTTAACCTCTAGGCCACGAGAGCCCCCCAACAACCCTTTACTGTCTCATATCGCCGAACGGCTACGTGTACCAAACTCGAATGACGGGGTGGAATCCACAGTTATGGCTTCCTTTTTTTAGACAAGCTTGTATCTCTTTATTTGTGTATATTTTAAAAGTCATTTCAGGAAATTTGTTTTCGTGCAATCAAAGATTTTTAAAATTATTTTCCAAGTCAATTTGGATGTGAAAAAGTGTCTAAACTGAGCTACACAGTCTGTGTATTGTGAAGACAGAAACATGCAAACTCTGTTCCTTGCAGTAATAAGAATTTTGTTTTTTTGTGTCGGAATAAAAACAAAGCTCAGAGTGATCCTTAATTATTATTATGTAAATCAACAAATAACGCTTGGCATTACGCAATGACATGGCAAGTTTTTTTGTTGTTGTTGGAATATAATCACTCTTCTAACACATTGGGTTAAAAGAAGAAAAAAAGAGAAGGGACCCTCAGATTAAAACCTTCCTCTAATTGTCAAGAGAACAGAGAGCTTTGAGAACACTCAAGACGAACACACACAAACACACACACAACAAACACACACAAACACACACACATGCACGTACACACACATACACACACACACACATACACACACATGTGCACAATTTTATAATCTCCTACCGAAGCAGTTCGCCGCGGAGCGCGCAATTGAAGTGGAATGGGATAAAGGGGAAAAACCAAGGGAAAAACGCTTATAAGAATAGTAGATGCATGAATTCTGTCCCTTGATAGGGGATTTTATTAAAATTCTCTCTTAATTTATCATTTTCAAATAGGCTGCTCTGTTCGGACTCGAGTCCGATTAGATTTAAAAAATTGTTTTTATCTATTCTTACTCGTGTCCGAAAAAATGTTTAATTTGTTTGGACTCAGCTTCTAAGTGAGTTATATGGGTGTAAGGAGGTTACGTTTTATAACTGTCGTCGGGGGATTTTACGTAAAACCAGAATTAGAACCAGAATTATCGGTATCTACTAGGACTGTGTAATTGTGTCAAAAGTCAAAAGACTGCACTCTCTGACTCTCATTGCCCAATGGCAAGGTCTAAGCACACGGTAACCGACAACTCAGGGTCTTTCTACTACCATTACAGCATCATAATTACTTGAACCCAAAACAAAATACAGTGGAAACCATATATAACAGGCCCGGTAATAACAGGGATCTGGTAATAACAGGGATTTTTAAAATCCCCGTTTTTTCCTACTCTTTGTCTCTATTAAAAGTTATCGGCAATAACAGGGCCTCATCGGAGCCCAACCGGTTATAGCAGGGACAAAGGCTCGTTAACAATGTGTAAAAATAAGAGAGAGAGAGAGAGAGAGAGAGAGAGAGAGAGAGAGAGAGAGAGAGAGAGAGAGAGAGAGAGAGAGAGAGAGAGAGAGAGAGAGTAAAGCAGTGATGGAGCAAGCCCACTCAAGCTATACCTCTGTGAG
>NW_004797591.1:296746-299173 GCF_000002075.1 Aplysia californica | reverse complement strand
TTTTAGATCCAGATATCAGCTGAAAAATGCGTGCTTACAGCGCAGCTGCGATGACTTTTGACCCCTGCTCGATCTAGATTTCCTGGTCGAGAAAATTTTTTTCGGTCAATTTCATCGGTTAACCGAACAATTTTGCATTTAACCGATCATTACTCGACCAAGATTTTTCGCTTACTCGCACACCACTACTGCGAGCACACACAGCGTGTGAAGCGAGAGAGGGTTGGAGTGTGCTACAGACCTCGATCTAGCCCGAAACCTAGCAACACGCACGCGTAATGTGTCACCAACGATGTCAAGAGCAAGAGAAAATGCCTTTCAATTGACAAAAAATACGAAATAATCCAGGCTGTTAACAAAAAGCGAGCTCCTCTGGCAGAGATTTTGTCGTCAGTTCGACATTCCACAAGGGTCGATTCACACCATTATCAAGGATAGAGAGAAGATAGTGGCAGCATACTCCAATGGAAAGTTTGCTCTGGATCGAAAGAAGATGAGACTACCCGATGCAGATGCTGTGGACCAAGCTCTTCTGAATTGGTTGAAGGACGCAAGGAAAAAGTTTGTGCCAAAACCCCTGTTCGTGGGTACTTGTGGCAAGGGCAACTACCCATGAACAAGTACAGCTGTATTAGTCCACAGATGCTTACTTTCCTTGCATTCCTGACTTAACAGGGATCGGATATAACAGGACATTTTCTCTACTCCCACCATCCCTATTATAGCAGGTTTCCATTGTAAACTAAACAGAAGTGACAGGAAACTATGCCAAGACTGTACGCAGAAAGGGGCAAAACTTAGCTCCTTTGCTCTAGTATGCACAGAGTTGTGGTCCTTGCTATGAGGATAACTGCTTTGTCATTGGGGAGCGTTGTGCAAGGGAAGCCGATCTTTGGTCTCTGCTCATCAACGGCATGTTTCAAGTGGGGCAGTACCTTTTGTACACAGTAAAAAATTAGTCATTGCAGTATTATGTGTAATACCAACCACAAAGGGGCCCGTTTAATTGAGAAAAAGACACCGAAAAGTCTGTTTCTGCTTTGAAGTCCGGAACACAAAACGACAGGCTAGTTTCCTGTTTCATTTATCCACATGCAATTCAGTCGTATCGATGAAATCCCCCCCCCCCTAAAAAAAAGGAAAAAAAAAAGAAGGGAATCCAAGTTTCGTCTCCCAAGAACAAGTGTGTTAAGTCGCTTGAGCGTATAGAATCCAGACATGTTGGCACGTTCTCACTTTTATTTTCTCAGTTAGTAAATGGTGTGTCCAACGGGTACCCACTTTTTCAACATGGCGTTCTTCACTAATATTTTTCAAAAACCCAAATAAAAGTCTCAACACGTCACTAAGCACTTGTATAGGTGTTCAGGCATGAGGATCCTGCACAATGTGTTGCTACGTAACATCAAGGATTTCTCGTTTACAAGAATTAAATACAATTTATTGTTAATAGTATTAATCTATCTCATCTTACACCAAACAGCATTTACAAAAATACCTTTTTTTAAATCAAATTTTTTTGTTACCGATCAATTCACAAATATAACCGTTGCTTGTTTCTCCCAAGCCCACTCATTCCTTATAGAAAAATATCTGCCAAAGAAGAAGTCTGTACACAGGCATTCAATAATGGGGACAGCACCAATGTCTGATTGCGGTATGTAGGCTTACTGGCTACCCCCCCCCCCCTCCCTCTCCCACACCTTTACTCACAGAAGAAATAGACATTTTACTCTATCCTCGTGTCTCTGTCTGTTTGCCGAGTTATCGTAACCCACTCAGCTCGCGTTTGCTCTGGCAGGCAGGGTCTAGTCAGGCCGCCTTCTAAATGATGAAAACAATGTGTCGACGGGGGTATTTAATGGTTCTACATCAATTGGCTAAATCAATGCCCATTGCAATTCTGTCAATATTCGCATCGTCTGCAAAGTGTTGCTCAAAGGACATAATTCAAGGTACATGTAATAATGTTGAACCCGTGAACATTGGCAATGACACGATTTGTTAGAAAACAACGTTCAAGCACTTGACTCGATATTCCTGTAAAATCGTTGGGTAAACAACTTGTTGATACCTGCCGTCTCTGATCATAACGAGAGGTAGCCGATGATGGAAGTCAAACCGGCTCTTACATTTTTTGGCTGGGGCGGGTGGAGGGGGTTGTTTTGTTTTTTGTTTAGTTTACCTAATCAAAGGTGTATACACTTTGCAGCAGATTGATCAAGTAAACCCAGGCAGTAAGATGATTGTTCACACTACATTACAAACAAACACACTCTACACTTTTTTTGAAGAAGACACGAAAGATATGCTTAATTTGATAGGACCGCACAACGGCATGAACAACACAACAAAACACACAGACTAATTGTCGTACACATTGAGTCATGAACCCACCACTTCCTAAAACACATACACACACACACA
>NW_004797591.1:294693-296429 GCF_000002075.1 Aplysia californica | reverse complement strand
CGCACGCACACACACACACACGCACGTACACATTCTCATACACGCACATGCACATATGCATACACACACAAATACACACAATCACACATACACACACTCACACAAACACGAGCACTCGCAGAAACCTTTTTAACACAGCACGCCACCTCACCTACTGAGCCCCGCCTACACACACACTCAGACACTCACACGCACCGTCAACAGGCAAATATTCACTTGTTGATTCGGTGTGCAGCGCAAAATAGCGTTTCTGTGGATTCAAGAGGTTAAACACCTCTTCTCTTTCTTTCATTGTCGTCCCTTTGTCCGCCCTCATATATCTACCCAATATCGTCTCTCATGGCCATATAACATAGGCTAAATCTGTGTATCAAAGGCACAACAAATCATTTCCACATAAATTTCTTTCTCTTTCTTCTCGTTTATATTCCAAGTCAAATCTGTTAGCGTTGGTTTTGCACCTTGACCTACGAAGTTAGCAGAAAAATCAAAGCAATCGATCTTCGTTCGTATAGTCGATTAAGAGGAAGGTGTGGTATTGAATTTCCTTTTCCTCGTCACCTTTGTGCGGACGTTCACCGCAGGCCTGTTTGAATGGCTGGGGACGCGCAACATAAAAGAAGTTATCTGTGCTTCTTTCGGAGTGAGATTGCCCTTTTAGCAGGGGACCCAGAGGGAGCATACGTAGACACTGACACCCATCGCTTTTATCCCTGGCGTCTTATACAATTCTAGGTCGATTTCGAGACTTGAAGTTGAAGTGGGCCTTGTCTGATGGGTGGTTGGTGGGTGCTTAGGTGTGGTTTGCACCTTTTAAAAAAAACATTTTATATTGTCCTTTCCTCACGTCCTTTTTTCTGTTGGTTTGATTTTGACACTGAGCTCTAGTAAAAGTAACATCTCTAATCTTTGGCACTTATATTACGTCTTATTTGTGTTACAAGTGCCGTAAAACTCTTACAGAACCAAACTAAACCAAACTAGCGTCTGAGAAAGGTGAGAAAAGGTTCATTTTTTTCATACCCGCACCGCTATTCACAACCATTCAGTGTACGAATGACAGGGTCCCTACATATTGATTACAATCACTGTGGGAGCATTTAAAAGAAGGGGCCTCTCATGTACGTCCGACCTAGACGGTCGAAAAAATCTAAAACACGACAAACAAATTACGTCCTCTAATGGCTTGGTCGGGATTCGAACCATAATGCACCGTGATACAAATTTAGCGAACTATCGGCACAACCTCAAGGCCGGGTGTCAAAAGAAATCAAATATTTGATGGACATGAATATATTTTAGATTCTTGACAACGGTGTATTTAATGATTCGTACTTGGTAAATTTTAACACCTCCTTTAACTTTCGTTAGCCGCCCAAGAGTTCATTGCCGAAAATAGAATTCATCATTAGCAGTCTGCTCTGCTTTATGACCGCTAAACCAACTCGGAAATAGAGGTATCGGTCAGAATATTGGTTAGACGTCTATTGAAATTGCACTTTCAAAACTTGAAAACCTTCCATAGTCTATTGTAAACAGATTAGCTTACTTTCGTGGCTTATGTCATGTAGGAGGGCTATTATGATATAACTTGTTCCAAATCGTTTTCTCTAAAGTATATCATTCATTTTTTTTGTCTCTGCGGTACCAGTCAGGAGATGAATCTTTGGATTTTTATGTCGTTTATTCAACAGCGGCTGTGAGCCCTATGTTGGAGTTTAATTTATTTTAAAAAA
>NW_004797591.1:289748-293036 GCF_000002075.1 Aplysia californica | reverse complement strand
ACACACACACACACACACACACACACACACACACACACACACACACTCACACACACACAAACGTAAAGACAATGCAACGGCCAGGCCCATTGTCCTTTTTCTCTAAAAAAATCACATCCGTATAACAATGGCACTATTGTGTTGTGGGAAAAGTATTCCAACATATTGAACAAACAATACCCATAACAAAAGAATTCCAGTTTCTTCTTTCCTGCTCTTTTTACACTAATTTTTCTTAAAACGTTTTTTGTCATTTGGGAAATGGAAAAGGTAAACAGGAAACTCAGGACCTGGTGCCCTCTGCTGTTTATTTAAGGTAAACCTTCTTCGTGGCACGGACAGGAACAAGACTTACAGATCCGTTTATTGCTTGAATACATGGGTTGAGATATCTCAAGTCTTTTTATGGTTCCTTTCACAATCTCGCCATATGGGCCATTTGTTTGCTCCTGGAGCCCAATATCTACTTCTCTGGTTATTGATTTTTCATTCGTTTTCATACCTTATCAGACGACTTTCACTTGGCCCGGTGGCAAAGCTACAGCCATGAGGCCACACTGTTATCGACTAAGCAGTCAATGAACGGAATGTCACCTGAAAACCTGTGATATTTGAAAGGGAACTTATGAAGGTAACTCTATTCTCTTCATTTTGTCCAATCTTTAATAATATTCACATTGTTGTAGTTTTACTATCCAGTCTAAGGTACCGAAATTCATCTACAAACTACTTTTGATTTTTTTGCGAGCGAAAGCTATGTTTAATCAGTGCGTCACATTGTACAATGGTGCAATAAATCTCGATTGATAAAAACTTGTCATCGATACAATTATTAGGTGCTAATACATTATATACGTATCGTGAATTCAAGTTTTCTCCGCGACAAGAAGAACGACGTCGTTAGATAAGTGTGCCGTCTCGCCTGAATTGGGTAAACGATGTGTCAAAAGTAGAAGAAATAATCTATTGTTTCGTAAAGTTGTGAGGTCTTTATCATAGATGATCTGTGTGCAGAGCTTTCACTCCGACAAACAGAAGATAAACCATTGGTCACGTGTTAAGACTTTGCTAGATAGGAATGCATATTCCCCAAATTTGTTTATTAGTTTAAACAGGGGTTCCTGTAATTTACTACAGTCGTGAGGAAACGTATTTTGCTTTCTTTGACTGAAATCGTTTAATAATTTATCACCGTTCTCAGTCCAAGTACACTTCGTCCTTCATGAAATCCTGTGATTTTCGTTATACACGAGATGAGGATCTCTGCCCTCTACTCCAGAAGAGGTTGTATGGTACTATCTAGTATGAATATATTAAATTTAGTTGTCATTGGAATGTAATAATATTGGTATAAGTCGTCGTGGCGTATTGCGAATTGTTAAGCAGTTGATCAATGAAGAGTCGCAGAATTTCTCTGTGCGAAACAGAGTGGGAGGGTCTACGTTTATCCCGTTGTTCCGGGTGACGAGGAACACCACCTTGGAGTTATGATCACCATCACAGCCGGAGACGCGCACACATTTACTGGCACATATTACTCACTTTTAACTTTTTCCTGCTTCGGCTAATTTGGTATCGAGGGCAAAAGCAAACGTCTATCTCTTGTTTGTTATATCGCTTGTTTCATGCTTGTATTGTTTTTGTCTCTTGTTTCTTTGACTCCCTCTATCCATCTTTTCTTGGGCATGCCTCTTCCTTTGTATCCATATTCTGTTCTCTGATTGTATGCTCTCGTTGCTATACTTGACAGATGTCCAAATCATTTTTACGTCTTATCTTTGAAGTCCAAGACAGGGAGCCAGCTTGTTTTCTGACTATCCCGTTTCCCACCCTGTCTCTTTTTTAGATATTCAAAGTTTTTACAGGCATGTCATTTCACAGGCGTTTTTTTATTTTGGTGACTCTTTGTTTATAGTCCATGTTTGGGCTTGGTAGCACATTGTTGGTATAAAGATGATGTTGATGAGGGGGGGGGGGTGTCCTTTCGTTGTCGTTTAGTATGCTCTGATCATCAGCAAAAAGAAGCTTGTTGATTGTGGTGTCTTCAGGCGTAGCTTCTTCTGTTATTTTGTCCGTGCATGTCATGAAAAGTAAAGGGGATAGTACACATCCTTGTCTTACTCCTGATCTTACTTGGCACCATTGTGTTTCTCCGTGTGTTGTCGTTACTGTTATTTTGCTGTTTTCATATAAGGTCATGATGCTGTCCAAGGGCTATCCTCTTATTCTGTATTCTTCCTACACATTCCACACTGTCTTGATCTACTCTGTCGAAGGCATATCAATATCTCTAAAGATTGCATTTCAATAACGACCACTGTAACTGCTACAAAACATCTCCGTCGTTTCAAAAATGTGTCCACCAACACATAAAAGCAACAGAAAAGACAGCAGCTGCCCAAAACGGTCACTTCGACTACTCCTATCGCTACCTCCAACTCCATAAACACCACAGTCACAACAATGACAACCCCAACAGCAGCAAGAACAAAAAGAAGAAAAACAACAACAACAAACATAACAAACAACACAACAACAAAACAACAAAAACAACAACAACAACAAAACAACAACTATGACGTCGTTACCGCCATCACCACCACCATTACTGCCGCTTATAACTTATCTAGAGAATCTATCAAAGTCACACCCATCAACTTGACAGTTGGCACTAAGACTTGCCCACTCGTATCTCAACGACCCTTACCGACAAGAGGTCGAAAGTGAATAGCAGTCTGAACGCAGTTGACCAGTGGATTACAATCAACAGCGTGATTTATCAGTCGAAGCGAGGGACTGCGCTAAACTCATTTATTCAGAGTGAAGAATGGCGAGGCGTGAGACACTGATATGTAATCGACAAAGTCGGACATTGGTATTTAATGGTGGCACTCGCTGCCTGTTCCTGCTTTTGCTCCACGAAACTGTGGAGATTATATCTTGTGTTCACTTCAATTTTTCAAGTGCAATATATACTTATTGGTTGTTGGAGTTCAAAGGGAAGTTGCACTTGTAAGTGGCTCTATGAGCAGGCTCAGTTTTTAAAAGCGTAATATGCTAAAATAGATAAAATGCTCGAACGGCAAATTCACAGACACACACAGACACACACATACACAGACACAGACACAGACACAGACTCAGACACACACAGAGACACACACACACACACACACACACACACACGAACACACACAGCACACGCGCACACAAGCATACGCACAAACCCGTGTCTATCTATCTATCTATCTATCTATCTAGGTGTGTGTGTGTGTGTGTGTGTGTGTG
>NW_004797591.1:287943-288931 GCF_000002075.1 Aplysia californica | reverse complement strand
GAGAGAGAGAGCGAGAGAGAGAAAGAGACTATGTATCGTGTCGTTCAAAAGATGGAAAAGAACCTCCGCCAAAAACACTCTATCACGTCCTACTCCACCCCCCTCCACCAAACCGCCCTTGAAGAAAGAACAACCCCAGTCCCCAACTTTGCAAAATGAGCAAAATAAAATGGTACTTAGGCTAAAAACGACTAAAATACAGTCAAAAAGAGCCGGAAATCTGTTTCTTCCTCTGGCCGTCCGGCTATCCACCCCCGCCCTCACTATTTACAAATTTATCGACAATTTTAAGGACCCGGATTGAATACGACAGTAGCTCAATAATCGATACAGAAGGGTTTTCCTCATTTGCAATTCGCCCTTCCCACACTGTCTACAAACTATCTATAAATGGGCTCTAGGGCTCTATTTCATGTACGTTTCTTCCTCCTTTCACTAAAATTTAATCAGAGACTTTTACAGTACTGTAAACCTTCTCTGGTTTAATCTTGAGTCTTTTCAAATGTCGAGTCAGCAACCTATCGGGTAGCCTAAGTAGAAGGCGAAAAGCGTTTCCTTTTAGGAGTACGTTGTCTCAAGCCACAGGAGCCCTTAGTCTTTCCTTCGATATATTTGAGTTTAGAATCTCAGGCTTGTTCATTTGTTGACTTTGGTCAAGAGTTTGGCTTCACGCCACAACCCTGTCGTCTGGTCGCTAACTGCATGAACAAGCCAGTGTAAACATATCAGAGGTGTACCAGACGTTAACAAGTGAGAGGGGATTTCCTTTCTCTTTCATTTTTTCTCCGCCCAGCCCCTTTTTATCCCTGAAGTTCCCTGTCTGTTACCCCCCCCCCTCTCTGTATGTCTGTCTGTCTCTTACTATATATATCTCTTCCCCCCCCCTCTCTCTCTCTCTCTCTCTTTGACCCCCTCACTCTCCGTGTCTCTCTCTCCCACCACCCTCTCTCTCTCTCGCTTACTTTTCTCTCCTTTACTGTATACACGT
>NW_004797591.1:282992-287737 GCF_000002075.1 Aplysia californica | reverse complement strand
GTGTGTGTGTGTGCAGAGTAATCCCCCTTTTTGGTTTATCATTCAGCTTGAACAGAAATATAAAAGAAAAATGTAGACGCAAAGAAAAATGGGGATGGATCTTGATTGATAATGCGATTCCGAAATAACCAGGAAGAAAGTCATGCTTCCAGTATACCATTTAACCAGCCCTCACTCAGGCACTTGGATCGTGCAGCGATGAGGATAGGCTAACAACGATGGGGACTTAACGCTTAACGTGGTCTGCTGTTTCTGGCATGACCCACAACGTCATTATTTTGTCAGACCAGACTTCAGTGGTGATGTCATTCCTCGATAAGACCGAGCCAAACGGGCGAGGAATCATAAACAAACAAAACAAACCCTGAAATATCTCAAATTCAAGACAACCTTTGGTGATTTGAACCTTAATCACAGCCTGACGTGTGCTGACCAACAAGAATGTGATCTGCAAATGTGTCGATGTGAGGGAGGTACAGCGAGTTACTACGATAACGACTGCATTTGGCTACATAATATAACTCTGCTGTCTTCGGTTTACTCAAACATCGAGAGTGTGGTAAGGATTTAAAAAATAATGGTGGGGGGGAGGGGGAGGGGAGGGGTCGCTGTGCCACTATTTATGGGCAATTCAAGAGTGTAAGCCGACAGACGCGGAGATTAATGTGGTGGTCGCCAACAACAGGGGGAGCTGGTGTCGACAAAGGCCTAGGGTGCAAATAAAATTCAATTATTTGGAATGTACAGGTTGTGCACACATCAAGTCTTGAGTTTTGTTTCAAGCGAACGCGAACGGCGGGGAACCACCGAGCCTGCAGATTCTACCAACTTTTGTAGATCTTTGTCGCTGAAAGTTTAGCCCTTGTATAGGCTATATATACAGAGTTTGTATACATTTTTTGAGTTACATGCAAGGCGATTATTTCAATCCAACGAGTGCAACGTATAGCTATGTGAGGCTGATGACCCATATCATGACTTAACAGCCAGCAGTGCAATTTGATCAGTACAGTATTGACAGATGTGGGGATAAGACAAAGAGAGCTCATGGCCACACTCCCCATGCGCTGTGCACTATAACTGGGTGGCTTTATGGCCGAGTGGTTGGAGGGTGTCACTGGTAAGTCCTACTAGCCTTCCCTGTCTTGTCTTTTCTTGTTTGTGGTTGTGAAGTTTGTCACGTCTGACAAACAGGCTGAAGTTCTGAGTTCCAATCCGATGTAAGCTTACGGAGTTTTCCACCCAGTTCAGTGTCTTGACAAGCACAAAACGTTCCGGTGTTTTTGAGATAAAGGTTACACCTTTTGCCGTCTACCCAAAAGACATACGTTCAATGTCTACGAGGAAAGATGTACAACTTCATTCAAATCAAAGGATATACATTCTTTAGCCTACAGGCCGGATTAGCATTTACAGGGCTCTACACAGTCACCAAACTCAAATAACATACGTTGCTATTCTTTCTAGTATCACTGTTGTATGTAGAGCTATTGAATATGCCGACTGATGTGTTTGTGCTCCTCATAATTGTAAATATGTACACAAACACACTGATAAACTGTCCTTTGTTCTTTTGCATGTACAGGTTTACGCCCATGGTTTATATGCCAGTGTGGGGTTGTGGTATCTTTCATTTCCGCAGCATTCGAATATCATTAACTCACAGCTTCATATTTCCTGCCTGACTCCAGACAGAATCTACAGTCCTCATAAAAATACCGCTATAAAAAACAAACAAACAACAGCAACAGCAATAGCAACAGCAATAAACAGACACACAAACAAACGCACACAGAAACAAAACAAACAAACAACAACAAACAAACACAACCTCCACCCCCCTCCAAGATTATGTAGGATTAGGACACGGAGTTGTGTGTTTCCGGTCTGGCACACGTTATCTGCACCTCCTGTTCTTCGTTAAAAATAGCTAAGGGGGTAGCGGTTAAATTCACAGGCGCTCGCATGCGCATAGAAACCAGCACACACAAACACACACACACACACATATACACACACACACACACACACACACACACACACACACACACACACACATACTCTATCTCTCTCTCTCTCTCTCTCTCATTGAAACACACACACACACACACACACACACACACACACACACATACACACATTTTGACACACAAGACGTAACGCATAGACACACGTGTACAGTTGAAGCTCTACGTACATAAGCAATGATGTAATACACACCCACACTCTCCGTACCTCAACTACTCCGTCCCCTCCTCCCCTCGCCCCCGCCCTCTCCTTCTCTCTCTCTCTCTCTCTCTCTCTCTCTCTCTCTCTCTCTCTCTCTCTCTCTCTCTTTTTGTGTGTGTGTCTCTCTCTTCATTTCTCTTCACCACAAATACACACTCACACTAACACACTTACATAGACACGTGCACCGTCACACAAACACACACACACGCACGCACACGCGTGTCTCCTAGCATCATCGTCAGGGTTTGAGCTAAAGAGCTAATCCCCCCCGATTGTATTCAAAGCTCAAGCTTTGTCCGACCCACACGCGACTCGATCGATAGTCATGGCGTTACTTTTCAATAAACGAGAGCCTTCTTTTTTTAAAGAAAAGAAGACTTTTGTTAATCTCTGTATTTCTGAAGCCCAGGAATTTCGAGAAACAAAAGTCTTATATTGTTTTGTTCCGTTTTGCTACTTTGAGGCTATATATTTTTTTTGATTATTTTTTTTTTTTAGGGGGGGGGGGGGGGGGTGGGCTCAGAACTCTCTCGACATCATGGTTTATTTTGGTGAGCTGACGTGGGACAAGATATCGCAAGGTCTTGAAGTTGATTCAGGGTCCTTATGGATGATGCTGGCCTCGTTGTTTACAGAACGTTGGATAGCAGTGCATCTTTAAGAAGGCACATTACTTTATTTTCCATACTTTACCTAGCTGCAAATCCGTACGTTTCAGTTGACAGAGATAAAATGGAGAAGGACTCGGCTACTTCATGTAAGGCTCCGCCATATTCCATTTCGAAATGTGACATGTACACTGAGCAATTGATTTGAGCGTGTAGCAGGTTGCAGAGTTGTAAGTTCCCTGCAAGACTGAGAAGAAAAAACAGAATGACTAAGCCTTCTGTGCCGATGGCTGAGAAGCCATGCGAAATTTCAACCAAAAGAGAGGAAACAGTAAGTAAAAGACAAATCCAAGTTTCATTGTCGCCTTAACTTCTGTGAGTTTTCTGACATGGCAGTGTACTGGTGATTTCCAGCGTCATGCCAGGGATATAGGTCCTGACATCAACAAAATTGAATATGTCGTAAAAAGGATTTAATCACATAGTCATACAAATCTGAATTTTTAAAGAAAAAATTACAAAAAATGAAATGTTTAGAATAGTTCGTAAATATAAATCTGTTTATGTGCTTGTTTGCCTGCTCGTATTATTCCCGTTATTATTTTTTTCAGACATCCTCTCGTCTTAAGTAGATGATTACAGCAATCTCAAAAGAATCCCAAAAGAAACCAAGTCAGATCTGTTTCTTCAAAATAAGGCCTATGTCAAGTCACTTTTTACTTAGAAGCGGCTGACCTCTGTGGCGACATGGCGGCCCCGGACTTCTGGGGCAGTGGGCCAGAGCCGGATGTACGCAGGAGCAAGAGTCTTGTGGAAGAGGAGCTCTTGATCAAACTGGGAGCCAAGAAGGAAGTTGTAAGTGGGCGTGTTCAAACCATATAATTTATGTCCAGCGCTCTGATCTAAGTGCTTTTGCTGGATATTTTATTCTGCTTCTTTCATAGGGTCTGGCAAAATGCCCAGACAGGAGAGAGAGAGAGAGAGAGAGAGAGAGAGAGAGAGAGAGAGAGAGAGAGAGAGAGAGAGAGAGAGAGAGAGAGAGAGAGAGAGAGAGAAAAGGGATTTGGGGGGGGGGGGAGGGTGGGAGAGGGGGAGGGGAGAGCTACTGATTTTTCATTTGAGTTCGGATTGCTTTTTTGGAAGATTTGAATGATGCCTAACCAAATACTCGTACTTGTATTATTGTTATCAATTTGAGAGCTACTTTTTAATTCTTTTTTTGTTGTAATGGGTTACTTATCTCAACAGAACTTTTAGTTTTGTACGCGTAACAAGTGATTAAAATGAGACTTGGTATATCCCTTTTGTGTTAACGCAAAAAGTGAGAAGCCACTGATATTACAAATAATATTGGAGAAACGTTTTGGGCTTCAAGCTGTTGCCATTATAAATTGGAGTTGACGTACTAGTCTGTGAATCCTTTAAACAAGAATGTACCCCCGGGGCAGTGCCACTGACTGAAGTGTGTTTAGGCCATTCCCAAAGGGGGGACATTTCTAGTTCAAGCATAGTAGAATTGTAAATGGGCTGACTCATGTCAATCTCATAACTGTGCCTGATCTACTACAGGGAACTGCTGCTTTTTCTTTCCTAATCCTTACTATTGTCATTTTCCTCTACTTCTTTTGTATGTTTGTCACTCTCTTGTGACCTGCTATTTTGGGGTGCCTTGATAGTCGAAGCAGACCTTGCACTGTTGAAGCTAGAGAGGTGAGCAGTCTAAGTCTGATTCCCTGAAAAGACTTCTCTGTTGACACCCACCCCTTGGCGCTCTCTCTATGCAGTTGCGAGCGCCGTAAAACCTTCTACTTAAAAACAACAGCAACAAAACAAGAATGTCAAGCAATTCTAAGAGCCAACATCTTTGAAGGAGCTGACCTTGTTTGTATGTCTTAAAGAAGATGA
>NW_004797591.1:272992-280492 GCF_000002075.1 Aplysia californica | reverse complement strand
TCCACATCTTTATTCACATCCAATATTATGTGCTACCTCCCTCAGCCCCCCCCCCCTACTTTCCTTCATTCAACGTATAATTCATCCATTTATTGCTTCTTCTTTAAAAACAATTTTTTAAATCTTAAACGAGGACATAAAAAAGAACAAAAAGAAAAACAACAACAACCCCTCCCCCGCACAAAAACAAACAAGCAACAAATAATAACAGCAACAGCAGCAATCCCAACAGCATTATTAAAGGTACGTTTGTCAAACAAAACTAGTGTAACAGTAACATGCCTGTGACCGTACAGCAATGTTGTTCTCAGAGAACCCGCCAAGGTCCCCGCGACTTCATCCTCCCAAGCCTACCTCCTCGGAGCAAAGATGTAAAAACGGTGCCGGTACCCCTGTCTGACGAGGACTATCAAAGAAGAAGGTGGGTTAGGGTAAATGTTGTTGTTATTATTGTTATGGATACGATTAAAAGGTCTGTTTTTACTATTACTATGCCCAAAAATGATGGCGAAATCGCAATGGCTGTTTTGGACGATATTACAAAAAATGAAAATAATGTTTGAAGTTCCTTATTCGTTTTTATCTCACGAAATTAGTTTTGTCCCCATGAAGCCAATCAGTGTCTATGAGATTTTTAAAGCATACAACTTACTTAAAGGGTATTCATTCAGCTTTTTACGGTGGAGTTGCACGTTTTAACGGTGCTAAATATTTGCTATTATGGGTTGATAGTGACTCTTGACAAACACGAATACATGTTATTTACAAAAGTTATTTTACTCCATCGACATAAATTAGATGATTTTGAAGACGGGCAAACATTAAGACTAAAAAAAAATTCATTTGAAATACGACTTTAAAAATTGTTTTGGATTTGGACAGCTTTTGCCCTCATCGTTATCTCATACTTTTACATTCTTTAAAAATAATCAGCATAAGATGTTCGTCGGCAGTGCCACTGAGATTTATGTTAGTTTCGTAGACATGAAGTCTCTCCCCACAGCGACATCACACACGTATGGTGGATTCAGATGGTCACAATCTCACCCCAAAAAAATAATTTTCGAGCACGGTTAGCTGCTGGGCATTTGTGACTTTAAAAAAAGTAGAAATGATCAGGTCAAATTCCTACAAAAGAAAAGATCTATTTTAAGGTTCTTCAATGTCATACGCATGTTTTATTCTACGTTGTGTTGTTTAGAGAGGCCGCCGTTGAACGCTTGTCCCAGCTACTCAGTGAATGGACAGGTATTTTTCAATCTACGCACTCTATTTTTTTTGTCAGTATTCTTTTTTTGTATACCGTATACCCTTTATCTCCCCATCCCCTATTATTTCTCTTTTTGCACTTGTAACGTTTTTTTAAAAATTCCTGCATTACTGTGTCTTTTGCACATGGGTCTATTATGATTTGTTATTTGCACTCTCGGCATTTATTTTCTCCACTGCAAAAACAATTATCTAATAATATATCACATTACTGTGTCTTCAGCTTCGCGTTTATGGCTTTATGTTTCCTTTCTGAGTCTTCTGCCTTTTATATTGTTCTTTAATTGTAACTCTACAGACAACAAAATGTAATTCTAACATCTGATGTACTTTAAAAAACCAATTAAAGGATGATGACACAGTAACAAAGTTAACTTTAGGGTCGGAAAGGATTAGGGCTGTGAAATTATAGTATAGCAACAGAGAGCTTAGACAAGTATCTCGGGCAAATTTTGGACTACGAACATCGCTTGGTGACAATTTTTGTCGGTCTGGAATTCCAAATCTACTATTTCAGTAATCTTTCAAATTTTTTTTTGTCCTCAGCTAAGCCAGCCTTGAGTCAAACTTTTTCCTGATTTTTATACGCAATTTCTCACAGCTGTTTTGTGATAGGAATGTGATCTAGATTTACTTTTTCATTCAGCTGCTGTAGTCCGTTTTTAATTGGGGGGGGGGGGGGGGGGGGGGGGGGTAAACCAAAAATTTGCTGACGTATGCATATTATGCTTTTTTGTGTTTTGCTGTTTCGGCATTTTCTTTTCCCTTACCCTTTTGTACACACTGTATCAACTTGCAATGCGATCATAATATTACTTTTGTTGATTGTTCTTGGCTTAAATATTGTCCTTTTCCAAGCTATTTGTAACTCTTTATCGATATACGTTTTAGACACAAAAGACCCTCGTTTATCGTGACAAAACGCAATAATTCTTCTCTCTTAAAATTTGCATAATCTATAGATAGGTAATAGGGACAATCCCAATAATACCTTGCAAGTCATAAAAGAGCCAACTGATCGTGAATAGTGTTGTCACAGGAAGGAAAGTTGGTTCACTCAGATAAAGCATTTCATTCCGTCTCGTTGAACACATACCAGCTCCAACACTAAACGAAGTGTTTGCGTGTACTAACTAAACAGATTCCTTTCGGGGCTTTCTATTTAAATCACTTGAAGTACTCCCCACCCCCTTTCCAACGTGGGTTTATACTATACACTGTATGCGATAAGTGTTATATATACATAAAAGTAGTTCTGAATGCATGGTATAGGTGGCGGATGGCATGTACGAAAACTAGTTAAAACTGAACGATTTCGTGATCTTTCAACGTAAACAAATTAGTGCTGGAGCTGAAATCGTTTCATGGGTATTCACTCTTTACGAAGAATAAAAATAGCTCGAAAATATTATGCTTGCAATCATTTATACTGAGCAAAACTAAGATAGGATCTTTATCGATTACTCAACATTGATTATTTCTGCTGCCAATGGCAAGGGGTTTGTGATCAATCTCTGTGATCGAATCGATTACCTTTGTAAAGCAAACAGCGGGATACTTCTCCTTGGCGAAAGAATTACCAAAGATATCATACTTGTTCTTTCTTTTTTGCTAGATACACTTTGACCAACAGGCCCGGGCGTCTCTCATTTAATACACCCTTATTTTTGTAACTCTTTTCGCCGCCACTGTTGACATCGCGTATGTACCCTGATGGTCTTTATATGTTTCATTATCATATTATTTATGCCACCCAGTTACATTTTTTTTACAGCTGACAAAAGCAAATATGAGAAAACCTTTGTGAATTCCAATTTTAATAATGCTTCTAAATAATAATCTACTAACCTGAAGTCATTTACGTTTAATTCTTTCATTTTTCCTCGTAGCTTTAGGTAGAGCTAAAACAAACAATGATAAATAATGAAACGTTCAGGTGAACAAGTACGACAGTGTTGTTAACCATCGATGACTCTTTGAGTTTAGAGTTCATGAGTACTCAAAGGCCACGGGTGTTCTAAAGCATATAGGATGTCAATATATCATGGAACAAGCCTTAATTGTTTGGTCATATTTAGGTGTTTCACCCCCCTCCCCTTAAATCGACACAATTTATTTCGTGCAAGAGGCAGGCTTCGACTCTGCCTGTAAGGACAAACCCAGGATAAGAGGGATGCAACATCCTTCACATGTTCCTTGCTGATAGGCCGTGATACTCGATAAAAATTCTCGCCACACGGGAATCAAACTTAGGTCCTCTGCGTACGGTTGGAAAGCACGTTGCTGCTACACCACAGACTCCGGTAAAGCCTTCATAAGACACAAATGGGACTTTTATAAAAGCAAGTCATCCAGAAATAGGTGCGCACTCCTGAAGTGGCCTTATTCAGCATTTCAAATAAATTGGTCCCTACTTTTGAATCCCGCTATTGGCTTTAGTTAAATCATTTATATGTTTGATAATCTAACCTTGAACCGAATCGTGTTATTAAAGAGTTTATCATAAAAAGTTCGCAAAATATATATTCTCAGATGCTTTACACTTATTTAAATTTTGTTTACTTTACTAACTTCAAGTGCTTGCATTTTAAGCTTAAACTTTTTCACTTGCCTCCAGAACATATTATGACTTACTGAACCTACCTTTAGCTCACGAGATGCTATATTCTTTTATTGTAGTAAACTGTACTAAAATCATCATCATCATCATCATCATCATCATCATCATCATCATCATCATCATCATTGTTGTCGTCTTCGTGTTGTCATCATCATGGAGCAGGAAGAGGAGGGCGGAAAAGAAGAAAAAGAAGAAATAGTGGAGGAAGATGGGGAGGAGAAGGTTGCAGAATTGGATACGGAGGAGGAGAAGAAGGAGAAGGCGGATGGGGAGGAAATGGAGGAGGAGGAGGAGGAGGAGGAGGAGATTGGTGTCATTATTGTCTCTGGTTCTACAAATATATGTGACCCAACCGTATGCAATGTAATTTTCTCCAGTTAAGATATTATCGATATCTACTAGAAACAGTGAAAGAGTCGGAAACACACAAACAATGCGTAGGAGTTGTGCAGCATATCGGAAGAAGAAGATTACATCAGTAGGCACAAAGGCCGTCCACCAAGAACACGATCCGATCACCATGTATTTTACAAAAGCTGAACCAGAAAAAGAGGATTTGTCTGCCTGGCTACATTTTAGTTGATTTTCGTGTCCAATCACTCTGTGCATTATGTGCACCCTTCTAAGCGTCACAGATTGTGCCATAAAACCATTCTCACAATGACATTCTAAAGTATAAACCAAGGCAAAATAAAGAAATCCTACGACCAAGCCATTTCTTCAAAGCAGAAAACATTGTTCTCAACACGTTTCTTCCCATTAGACACAAGATTTAATTATGCTACGTGCTATTTTTTCCTCCTACACATAAAATCGCTTTTTTAATCCACGTGTTGATTACAATGCTTTTTTGAGTCGACAATGCAGTAAGAATATAGCTTATATACACAAAAGTCACCGAGGAATATTTTTCCCTTTTTTGTACACAGCTGGGGAAAACATGCAGTTGTGGTCCCACAGGCTGGGCTTACCCCCCCCCCCCCCCGTCCCGTACGCAAATAAGCAAAGATGAAAGAAAACAAAACAAAAAAGGACCCTGAGGTTAGATGTTGTGGCATAAGGCTGTTCACCACATTTCAAATCAGATAGCAAAATACAACTTACAATCTCCTTATGATATTGCATCCCCCCCCCCCCCCCCCCCGGAACCTGGTGGGCAAACCCATGTTGTCTGCGTCTTCTTTTTCTGTGTAGTGTTTACCATGAGCTATATCTGTTTCGTTCTGAGTGTGACAGTTATCTTATTGACTCTCCGGATCTATAGCTCAGTGTGTTACGTCCACTGATACAACTTCTACGAGTTAGTTGTATTGCCATACTGTGTTCTGACTCGCTGAAGCTCACGGCTCTACCCTTATCACTTACTGTTCTCTTAACTCTTTGCTGAAGAAACGTCGCCGTTATTTTGTTGACTTTCCTTAAAGTACACTTCACTCATCACTCTCCCCCCTCCTTCTTCCACTCACTTCCAATTTCGCTCCAAAACCCTACACCCACTCTCCACTCTCCGCACTTCAAATTACAACTCACTCACAACCTATTCCCCACACCCTTCCCTCTACACCCCCCCTCCCCAACTCCCCACCCCACAGTGTACCACCGACTGGTATTCCCGCCGATCGGCAGTAGAGCGTCCACCCGCCTGGACTTGGTGTCCAGTCGACGCCTGTCCCAGAATACCATCGTGCAACTGTCTCGTCAACAGAGACGTCGCTCCAGCATCAACTCCTTAGACAGTGACGAACAGGGACACCCACGACCCACAGAGGCGGTGCCTAGAAGGTGTGCTTTTATCTTTTTTCTCTGTGCACCACAAATTAATCACCCAAAAGAGCTATGAAATGTTGAAAGAGGCGTAGAAATGGTGCATATATTTTAGCCTGTGTGCACCACCCTCTTAAACACAAAACACCTCCAAAAGTAACCATGAAGTATTGAACGAGGCGTTAATACCTGCCATTAAAAAGCTGTTTGTATCGCCCTCCTGGACACAAACTGACGTCTATTGTGTGTTACTTTCAGTATCATACCAAAAAGTGCCATGCCAAACAAGATGCCCCCCCCCCCCCGGTCGGTGCCACTGACTGAAGTGTCTTTAGGCCATTCCCCAAAGGGGGGGCATTTCTCGTTCTTATGCGCAGTAGAATTATAAATGGGCTGATTCAACAATGTCACGCTCATAACTGTGCCTGAACTACAACAGGGAACTGCTGCTTTTTCTTTCCTAATCCTTACTATCGTCATTTTCCTCTACGTCTTTTGTATGTTTGTAACACTCTTGTGACCTACTATTTCCGTGGTGCCTTGAAAGTCGAAACAGACTTTGTGCTGTTGAAGCTAGAGAGGTGAGCAGAGTAAACCCGATTCTCTGTAAAGACTTCTCTGGTAACATCCACCCTTTGGCGCTCTTATGACCTTATGAAGTTGCGAGCGCCGTAAAACTTCTACTATAAAAAAAAAAAAAACAAAAAAAACCCAACAAGATGGTAACACGTCCATTTGAAGGCAAGCCACACACAATGGGCGATACGTTTATGTTCTCTGAGGCAGTATCCTTGATCGACTGTGAAATAGAGCTGGACAGTAGACCAAACCTAGAAAGCAGGGTATTGTTTGGACGCAATTATAATGCCCCTTTATGCACTGTAGGTCATGTTGACCGTGGTTTCGATACTGTCAAATTTGCTGTGCTGGTTTTTCCAAGACCAGGTTTTTAATTGGACAAACAACGTTACAAAGAAGTGGACAGAAACCAAATAAACGAGAAAATGATACCAATCTCCTCCTCACCCTTGCGCTTGAAAGCGTTTATTGTACGAGTGACACCCAGCTAGTTAAAGAGTGGCTTACCTGCTGGCGGGGTATCGAACTACATGTATTTGTATTCCCCACCTGTTTGGGGGGGGGGGTCAGTCGTTACGTCGACACTGTCGAGGGTTGTTTTTTCCCCTCTTGCCTATGTTCTTGTTATGTTTAACAGACGACTTAAAGAACTGGTGTTGTCATTGCTGCTGCTGCTGATGATGATGATGGTCATGATGATGACGAAGATGCTGCTGCTGCTGATGTTATTGTTGGCATGGTTGTTGTTGTTGATACTGCTGCTGCTAACGCTACTGCTAATGATGATGATGATGATGATGATGATGATGATGAAAAGGATGATGCTGATGATGATAAATAGTGGTGGTGGTGGTGGTGGTGGTGGCGATGTTGCTGCTTTATTAATGGAATTAGTTGTTGTTGTTGTTGTTGTTGTTGTTGTTGTTTTGTTATTGTTGTTGTTGTTGTTGTTGTTGTTTTTGTTGTTTTTGTACCTTAACGTAGGAGTGTAAACATAATATACTATTTGGGTTATTTTGAAAGCAGAGCGTTCGCTAGCTAGTTATCATACGGGACTGAGAGGTAAAAAGCCCCATGACGAAAGGAGCGGAGGAACTTTCCTGATCCATCTGAGTTCAGAGAAGAGTGTCGTGACGATCTATTATCTCAACACTGAATGTCACATTCACTTACAACAAAAACTATGCATTATCAAACAGGACGCTTCGGTTACTCAGGCAGAAGCACACGCACACATACAAACACACACACACACACACACACACACA
>NW_004797591.1:251573-270698 GCF_000002075.1 Aplysia californica | reverse complement strand
CACATGCACACACACACACACGCACACGCACACCCACACGCACACAAACACACACAATTGTACACGCATGTGCCACACATTAATGCACACACACTTTCTAATTTAACTAAACAGTATGTATCTTATGTTTAGGGGACACGAAGGATTCAGTTACACTGAGAGCAAACACGTATTTGGGCGTTAGAAATTCCATGCTGTTTCTTTTCGTCATTTTACTATTCAGGAGATCAAAGTGGAAGAAGAGTACCAGACCCCAGAGGCTGTGGAGGAGGTTCTATTGGAGGCGCTGTCCAGAGCCATAGACAAGATGAGAGAAGAGAACCCTGGGAGGAAGAATGTCACGGCCGACTTCTACAGATGGTCTTGTAAGATTTCCGGAATTCCCTGAAGAAATATTTGTCGTGCTGATTAATATATCTTCCCCCTTTGCTTGTAGAAACGTGTAATATGGTAAGCTCTGATGTGATAATATGCCACGATATTTTGTAGTATCGTATGGCTTGGTGTGGAATGTACGATTATGGTATGGTATGGTATGGTATGGTATGGTATGGTATGAATATACCTGTAGTTTCAACACACCAATAGTATTTGAAGATTTGAAATAGTGAGCCCGTAAGTGATAATTAAGGTACTGGCTATTTAGAATTGAATTCTCAATGGAGGTCATGTCTCTGAACGAATATATTCGGACAGTTATGAACGCTATATCGGACTCGAACATCTGTGAGTTTTGCTTCGTTGATTCTCCACATTGTTGTAAGAGTGATTAAATGCAGTACACATTTAAAGGAAATCTGTATGTCTGTAACATAAATGATTAAGCTAACAAAATAAAATAAACTATAAGGAACAAAAGAGTTGGTGTAACATTACTTTTCTAAGGTTAAAGTGTCATAGATGGCAGCTGTTCGCCAGAAAGGGCATCATCTTTTCAATAATAACTATAACTAAAACGAACACTTTCAAAATATTCATAGAAATCTCTACTGAGATAAGAGAAACAATCTTTTCGACGCAAACAAGATTTTTTTAAAAAAGATGTACACCTCTGGATATTCAAAAAGTAGAAATTTCATATGCACAAACGTTTTAAAATTGCTTTGTTCAGCATACAACCACTCGATAAACAACAAACTGAAATGTTACCACCATGCTTATGTCTCTGTCAAACAATTTAAAAAATTACCCTAACAAAACAAACAACAACAAAACTTTGTGGTGAAAAGATCTTTTATGAAAAACACCTCAGTACTTAAAAAACAAGCTGGTAAAGGACGTTTTTAACTTATACCATTATGTATTCCTTTCTCATCACTTCCAGCTGTGGTGAAAGAGGTGGAGGAGGGAATCCTTCACTGCTACAGTCCTCGTAGTGACACACTGTGCCTCATGATGGACGTCGACCAGGCGAAAGACGAGCCAGGTGCAAACAGCTCCCCCATCAAACGACTCCGTCACAATGTCCACAAGCACTACAGGCAGTACGCTAGTATGGGAAACCTGGTTAACTTCAAGACTGGAAAGAAGACATTGACATATTTGAGGTACGATCCTTTTTATTTTTCGTCAACAGTTGCAAATATTTTCAAGTGTCTCAAAGAGACGTTGGGGGCTCTCGTGGCCTAGAGGTTAAGGTGTTGGCCTCTCATTCAAAGGTCCCGGTTTCGAATCCGGGTAGCGACCGAAAAATGTTCTTCTCTAAAATTGTCACCATTCACCTCCCTTCCAGCTCTCTAGCAATGTTCTGTTGTCTGCTTTCAATTCCACTTTCTGCCCCCACCCCCTCACCTCCTTTGCCCCCCCCCCCCTCTGGGCTCCTGACTCTTTCTGCAGCCTTTCTACTGCTACTCCCTGGCTCCTTCTTACTGTTGTCTTTCTGCCACACCCCTGATCTTCTGGTAGGAAAGATCTACACCTAGCCTTTTCGGACAAGGGCGAAAAATCTCGGAGGGCCCGTGTGCAAGTTGCGCACGTTAAAGATCCCTTGGTGGTCTAAAATCGATAAGAGTAGTCTTCGGCCGCCACCCGGGCAAAATTCAAAATTTCCTACCAACGGAAAATATTAGGTGTGTCCCGCGCGCTCATATGATCTAAGCAGTTGTGAGCGCCGTAAAACACTTTACAAAAACAAAAAATAACAAAGAGACGTTGCAATTTTATTTCTTTTTTCAGTAATGTGCTCAACTGTTTTAAAAGAAAGGGTAATATGAAAAGAAGTTCGTTGACAAAAGAACTAGAAATTTTGTCTAAAAACAGTTTTTAGAAATTATAAAATGGTCTTTCTTGTAATTAGCTGACTGAATCCTAGCAAAAAAAAACATACCCCCCCCCCTTGCAAAATGAACTCGTCAGCCAGCATTGTTCTACAGCAAAAAGTGTCAGATATGCCTTTTACAGAATATAGTGCAGCCACTATTGCAACTATCTTTACTTACTTTTCAGCTTTATTTGATTTTCAATAACTATCCTTCTCCTTTCTCAATCCAATTGGATGTCTTGTTTCCTTCGCTTGTTTGTATCTGTTGTGTGTTTGTTTGTTAATATGTGTTTTATTTTGCTGAAGAGGGGTTTCAAAGTTTTGTCAGAAACCTCACTCCTAAGTTTAACTAATTACACTTTCTGTCCTTCTGCAGGTCACTAGCCGATACCTTTATCGCAGGAGTAGCCTCCCTGCTCAAAGCCCAGATGAGACAACGAGAGTATGACGTGGCCCAGCAGCTCACAGAGGGATCTGAGGCTATCCAGCACGTGCGGATTGCTCACAGCGAGTCTGATAACTGCAAAGGAAACGACGCAACTCTTGAACAAGTCAAATCTTTGCTAGATTTAAGCAAATCAGATTCAAAGATCGTGCTCTTGTGTGGTAAAAGTGGCACAGGGAAGACTTCCTTAGCCGCACAGATAGCTAGGTCCGCCGTCATGTGGGAGCCCAGGAGGAAGGTTGTGTTTAGATGTCTTGGTATGACCCTGCGGTCTTCCAGCCTCTTCCGTGTCCTGGAGAGTCTGACCAAGCAGCTGAGCTTTGTGTATTCTCTGGCATTAGAATTACCCGTGGATCTTACATCACAGGAAGCTGTGTCTTTGTTCTGTTCTACGCTGAAGTCGATCAGTGAAAAGCGTACACTGTGCGGTGATTTATTGTTGGTGCTGGATCAAATCGACCGATTGCCAGATCTGGAGGTTCATTTCCTTCTTTGCATTTTAAACTCTCTTGGAGAAGGGATTAGCCTTGTTCTTACACTGCAAAGTCCACATGAACTTTTGAATGTACTCAAGTCTCATCCATCGGTGAAGAACGTGAAGTTACTTTACATGAACAAAGTAGAAATCACAGAGTGTGTGACAAGTAATCTACATGCTTCTAAACGTATCGTGACAACTGACCAACTTCATCAAGCTTTGAAAACTCTTCCCAGAGACCCAATTCCAGTCTACGCCCAGCTTCTCTTACATTTGCTCAAACTGTGGCCCTCCCATTCCCTCCCTGAATTTGAAAAATTCAAAAACGACCCACAGTCAGATTGTAAGGCGTTATTGGCATCCATCGAGGGTGACCTGGGAAAAGCCTTTTCCCGCCACGCCCTGTCATTTCTCGCCACAGCAAGACATGGCCTGGCCGCCTACGAACTCCTCCATCTTCTCTCTACAGACGCAGACATTCTTAATGAAATCAAGGAAGAGAACGGTGACGAGATGAGCGTTGTGGAGGGGTTTCCATATCAGCTGCAATTGTCTAAACTGGTCTCAAGGCTAGGGAAATTTCTTGTGGAGGTTAAGATAGAAGGCGAAAGCGTGTATAGAGTCATGTGTCAGCCTTTGATAGATTGCATCAAGTCAAGGTACATGAGCGAAAGGTTCTCCCAAAGTGTCCACCTTCGTTTGGCAAACTTCTTCCAGTTCATTAGAAGAGGCCTTTTGCTGAGCTCCCGTGATATCTCAGAGCAGAAGCATCAGCGTTTATCTAAGTACCACTGGCGCACACTTCGCTGTGTCCCTTTCCATCTCTGCTTTATCTCATCTAGTACAGCAGAGGTATGGTCAGCTCTGAAAGAGAAGGTATTCTTCAATTTTGCCTGGTTGGTCAACGCGGTGTATTCAGGGTTCTTCAATGATCTGTTGGATGACATCACGTTCGCCCTGGATGTGGTAAGTCTTGACCCAGATATTCAGTACCTGCGACAGCTCCTTCTCTCTGTTCGGCACACCGTCATACACAACCCGACGTCGTTGGCTGCTGTGTTCTCCAGCCAGAAGGTCGATGACCTTCACAACATGAAGGACAGCGTCAAATCTGTGGTAGAAGAAGCCAGAGTCTGGTTGAAGCAGGTACATCTCCAGGCTTTGGTCCCTGTGTCGTACACTTCTGACAAAACCTCCAGGCTTCTGGTCAAGGAGAACGGCATCTTCGGCGTGAAAGCTCTCACGTCTGTGGGAGACACAGGTACTCTGTTGGTGCAGAGAGACAAGTCTCTACTTCGGCATAACGTACTAACCTGTGAGGAAATGCCCCTGGCCACTCTCACGGATGACATCATCAGCTTCCACATATGCGGTGACGAAAACGTCTGTGTCTTAGTGAGAAAAGAAACATCCACACTTCAGCTTGAGGTATTCAGTCTTGAAAAAGGAAGACATCTAAAGTCGATTTCCCTTGGAGATCGTCCTCTTCTGTGGCTTGATATTCGAACCCCGAACACTTCTTTCTTCGCCAACGATACCGCTATTAAGAGCCTTGATTTAAATCGAGGAGTCATTACTAACATTATCAGCTGGCAGCAATCATTCACTGCAGCGTGTATATCTACTAGCAAACCGGAGAGGGTGATCACTGTCAATGTTGATAAGAAAACGACAATCGATTATGCTCCAGTGAAAAACGTGTCTGCGTTCAAAGAACTTACTCTGCGGAACGAAATCCCAAACAAACATTGTTGTATCTTGAAGTCTACAAAGGATGGAAAGTACATTGTTCACGTGACCGAGAGACAGGCTTTGGTGGTGGAAGCCTCCATGTTTAAAGTGCATGAAACCTTTTCTTTAAACGGCTTGCCTATTGTGATGGCAGAGTTCTCGCGAAGTCACGAACACCTTTTCCTTGCCTACGCAAACTGCGCCATCACCTGTCACATACTCTATTCTGGAACAGAGGCCATGAACACCAAACTCAAACCAAAGCCTAAACCTCGTGTTTATACGTCACACACGGCAGCGCGGCAATCTAGAATGTCTCCAAGAACAGGCGGCTCTGCGAGAATGATAGCTGAAACGGATACGATTATCTCCATGTTAACATCCGAGGACGACCATTTCCTCATCTGCGGAACTCGGTTAGGGCATGCGTATGTCATTCATGTTCCCACCGGTCAACAGTTAGTGGACATAACCACTGGCCAAAAATCTATCAACACATTGATCTTTTTGACTGACCGTGGACACTTCCAACACCTTATCACAGGCGACTCAATGGGGAATGCGTTACACTGGAATCTGCGTCCTTTGATCAAGTGAGTACTTAATATTGTTTTAAATTTTTAAAACCTTACTGCGCACAGCATAAGTCGTTTCGAAATCAAGATAGAGCGCTTGTTCTGTCTCCAGGACTCATGCACGACAGGAAAAGAAATAACATTTCTCGGGAGTGCAGGGAGGACTTGGGACCAAATTCAGATTCAAATCTTAATCTGCCTCTTGTCTGTCAAGTTCTCAACCCACTGCCCACAGGCAAAGTGAGCACTAACCAAGACGAGGTACTCACATCTTATTAAAAGGAGGCAGGTGACAATTTTTCGGCATAGACAATGTTAAAAACTGTGTGCTCACCAGACTACAGTGTTATTGAACACTTGAAGATTGTATGAATGACTCATGTTTAAAATCCTGCAGTTTTCGGTTGACACCGCAATAGATTTACAAAAGTCACAAAACGTGTTATAAGCGTTTTCCCTTTTAAAGAGTTCCACGTTCCACTGACAAAGAATATGGTACCGGCCTGGATAATACAAATTGTTTCTCTGATAACTGGTTACCTCCCTGCCCGCAGTCAGCATACTGGATGGCTTGAAACCAGAAGAAAAACCTAATCAGTCAGTGTTACCTTGCTTTTAGTATCGGGAACAGTCCCCTGCTTAACCACACACTCACAGACACATACATACACACATACTCCCTCCCCCCCCCCACACACACACACGGGGGCGCGTGCACACACACACACACACACACACACACACACACACACATACACACACATACACACACACACACACACACACACACACACACAAAGACACACACACACACACACACACACATGTAAATTAAAAGTAAATACATTCTTTCAAGGCGTTGTCAGTTCACTGCAGGATGCGGCCCACCAATAATGACCTCCACTCTGTTTTATCGGATGTTTTCCGTATCAGGTTGTAACCAAGAACTCCCTGATGTCATTTTGCCAGCTTCTTTCTGATCTTCCTCTCGATCGTTTTCCAGTTTTTGGTCTCCATTCAGTGCATCATTTTGTCCGTGTGATATCCTTCGTTCTACCAATATGACCATCCCATTTTTATTTTTGTCGGAGTATACATTTGGAGATGTCTGCCACTCCTGTTTCCCTTCGTATTTTTATGTGCTCTTTTTATTTCGCATTCTTATACCAGCATAGCATTGCTCTTTGTGTTGAAAAAGTGGTCTAATGTCTTTATGATATTCCTGGTAATTTGCTAGGTTTAACAACCACGGCTTATTACTGAGTCAAGGCACTGATTCAAAACTTGTCACTTTAGTGATACCAACAGATTTGGAACTGTAAATATTTCCCTGTCTCTTTCAAAGCAACCACAAGCCGCGTGTATCCTTGTTTTCACCCCAGTGTTTGTTCCCTCTTCCATTCTTATTGGGTGGCCCAAGTCTATGTGAGACAGCGTAGTGAAATCAGGCGCTCGTCAAAATAATGAAGTGCAAGAAATCTGCATTTTTTGGGCCGGTGGGCAATTTTTTTTCTAATTAATTAAGGTCCATTTAAAACATATTTCTATTTCGATTATACTGTAAAATGTTGATTTAAGGCACAACAATGTAAATTTGCAGTCTCCGTATTACCTGTATTACCTGTCCTGGGCAACAACGTCATTGCACACCGGGCAGGTCCATAAGTGCTCAGTCCCCCCCCCCCCTCCCCCCGCCCCAGCACCAAAGCCCGCAAGGTATCCAAACTGATTGTTCAGGTGGCTGTCTGATTATGGCGACGTCTTTCCTTTCCAGGTAATCGTTCCTTTCTTCCTTCTCCCCTCTCTATCCCCATTTCCCACATCCTAATGATTTCGTGGTGTTCTGCTGTCTCCCTGTCTTCCTCATCCCGCAACTTTTCCTCCAGGGTTTTCAACACTTCTCCTTTGTCAAATTTCGCCTCACCATCAACCACGGCACTTCCTGCCAGTCTATCAGCCTCCTCATTGCGCTTCACTCCATAGTGCAGTCTCTACGGACTCTCAAACTTTGGAAGTCGCGAAACTTTGGCGGCCATATTCTCGCTAATTTTACTCCTGAAACCAGGCGACCCCCACCTCCTTCAATTGCAAATATCTCTACTTCTATTCATGATAGATGAGTATTTTTTCTGCGAAAGCAAGACAAATAAACAAGCTTTATAATAATACTAATAACTCCACATGTCCAGAAATTGACGGCGAATTATTCTACCGCGTCGTGACACATATGCATTCTGCCACTTTTTCAATGTTTTTGTCGTTGTTGTTTTATCTTTTTTTTTACAGCAACCGTTTTGACAGCTTTGTAAGTGCATTTCAGACGGTTTTTGTGGGTAGCTTCACCATTGCCTGATCTAAGCTATGGTTCACCCGAAACACTTCTCATTTTGCTTCAGATTTAGTAAGACAACAGCGACTAGACTTCTTTTATTTCGTAGAGGTTTTACTGCATAAAGTCCTATAAACGTCAAGGTGGGGATGCCAACAGAGATGTCGTTACAGGGAATCGGGCTTACTCTGCTCACCTCTCTAGCTTCAACAGCACAAAGTCTGCTTCGACTATCAATGGCAAGGCATCCGTAAAGAGCAGATCACAAGAGCGTGACAAACAAACATACAAAAGAAGATAGTAAAGATTAAGAAAGAAAAAGCAGCAGTTTCACGTTGCCGTTCAGGCACAGTTATAAACATGAAATTGGTGAATTAGTACATTAATTTTATATTTAAAAAAACAAACTATTTTGCCATTTCAGCGGTGTATTTGCGTGCTACTGCTACATCCTCAGTTCATCTGTTACTTCTATAAATGGAATCAGAAGTTATCATAACTGTTATATTTCTTGACTACACACCGTTCTATTTTACCGGCCAAACCAAATAGATCGACATGCACTATAAACATCTGCTTTTTAATTTACAGCCTGGAATGCTGTTTATGAGTTGAATGTTATGTCTGTCTGATTTTTGCCCCAGACTCCCGGTGTCAATCTGCTGGGCGAAAAAAATTGTCGTAACCGAGTGCGAATTTATTGACATGCATCGATATATGATTTATACACACAATATTATATATATATATATATATATATATATATATATATATATATATATATATATATATATATATATGTATATTATATTGTGTGAAAAATTATATATATATTTTTATCTGTATAGATTAATGAAAATATATAATGTATATATTTTCATATACAATGTATAATATAATAAATAATATATAGTTATATCTGTATATCTATATATGTGTCTCTGTCTCTCTGTCTCTCCCTCTCTGTATATATATATATATATATATATATATATATATATATATATATATATATATATATATATATATATATATATATATATATATACTTTTAAAATTAATTTTTGTTTGTTTGGTGTTTTTGTTGGCTTTATATTCCTATTTTAAGCGTAAGCGAATGTCCTTGGAATAAACCGGGTGAGACATTTATTCTAAACAAGTTATTAGATACGTCTTTTGTTGTGTTTTGATACCGTACACCGTTTAAATCCTGCACACAGCAGCTTAGCGTATTGAGCTCTGGGCATTCGTGCGTTGAAAAGTAACGGAATGTTTAGTGAAGAGCGTGATTAAATCGTGAGGAAACCAAGTGAAACGTTGTCCTTTACGGAAATACCTCATGACATTCTGCTGTGAACTGCGCTTGACGTCGCTAGTTATTTCACATAAATACCTTGACTTTGACACGACTTTCAGAAGGCGGAGATTTTGGGAAAAGAGGGAAGAGGGAGGGGAAAGGGGGAGACTACCAGGAATGACAGTTATCCTCCTGCATCAGTAACGTTTTTTAAAGTACATTTAAAACCTTCACTAGAGCAAATGAGGTTGTAAAGAAACATAATAATAAGCCTGTTTATAAAGAGAAGACGATAGCAGACACATTGAGACCGATTGAAATTTAGTTGTCTAAAATTCTCTTTGAAATGAACACATTTCCCGGCATAGGATGGAGATGGCGTGCACAATTTAACTGACCCGTGACTGTTCACCTATACAGCAAGGATCTGCAGCCTACGTGTTCAGAATGTCATCTTGGATTTTCCCTTTCTCTTTTTTTCCTATTAGTGGATCTAGAATCTAGTACGTTAATTTCAATATCACATTCTCGTATTTAAACCGGTATTCAATTATAGTTTTCTCACCCCCCCCCCCTTCCGCGACCCATCTTTAGTTTTCGTAAGAGTTTTACGGCACTTGCAACACAATAAGGTCATATAAGTGCCGAAGATTAGAGGCGTTACAAGAGAGTAACAAACACAAAAAAGAAGGAGGGGAGATAAAGACGATAGATGTTTGATAGGAAAGAAGGAGCAAACCACACCAGAGCACCCGCCAACTTTAAAAGAATTAGTAGATCCTAGTCACTGTCCACTGATTCTCGGGTATAAGATAATATGTGACTGTATTTGATCTAGATCTAGATCTACTTCCAGCTGCACACAATGATGATTACTAAAAAGGGAACAGGGTTCACCTATACTACAAACAATCTGGAAACAAAATTCCCCATACAGTTTGTAGTTGCACTTTTCGATTGCAGCTGAACTTTACAGCTGTAGATGCCCTTTACGATCGATTTGTAGCTGCACTTTACGAAAGCAAAACACAAAAAATAAATGAAAGGGTGAATGACAGGGTGAGCGAATAAGCCCAAACCCGCTCACCTATTTCTGTCTTGAGACAGGTCACTGATTTATATTGAAACTATTTCCGGGTTAGGGATAACAACGGGATGATGACGTATAATTTACGTTCCATCGATCTGATTCTCAGCGTGGTTCTAATTTTCAGCTAGATTTAGGTCAAAGGTTGAAGCGAGTCAGCGCAGTAGTTCTCATTAAGATACTATTCATGCCCTGCCAGCCTGCGACCGAGACAGCTGTGCAAAGCTAGGGAAAATGTCTATAATCACTTGTCGTAAATTAAACAAAGGGACTTTTATGCGAAATGTGTAACAGCTCTGCAGGGGGCAGCTGTGTGAATCAATTAATTGATTCCGGTCAACATTGAACAAATTTAACCCTATCTTAAAGATAGACAGAATGAGCATTAAATGAATCCAGTATCTAGTTTATTGACCAAAACAAATTCACACCCAGTTTATAACAGATAACTGATAAATCAAACTTATGGAAAATTGCTTGTTGACACCTATACACAGTTGTACAAAAGCAAAATCTTCAGATAGATAGATAGATAGATAGATAGATAGATAGATAGATAGATAGATAGATAGATAGCAAAATATTAAGTCCCTGTTCCATCTAAATTCTGCATCATATCAGCTGGCTTTGACGGTGCCAGCACGTCGCCATAGTTCTGAATTCACCATTTACACAAATCATACTAATATCGTGTTCCATACTGTTGCCCATGTCTGTTGTATTTTAAATAGTGTGACAGTCTACTAGACCAATGCGTCACAATACCAAACGGAGAGGAGGATAATGTTCCAGGACGGACGATATGGTATTCTTTTCCCACTCGGTTCGGACATCCGATTTTCACGTGATAGTGCATCTGCACCACAAATACAAAATAAACCTATTTCTTTCAAGGACATTTAAATACATACTTCCCATAATACAGACTATTAATTGCCATATGTTAGGCCTACAGCAGGAGAACGTAATAGCGTTTGTTCATAACTTCAATTTTCATAATCATAATATCATAATCAAATTGTTTGTGTGCAGCAAGTATGTAAGCTATTCTAACACGAACACGTTCCTCTTGCATTTATAAAGATTTCAAAAGCTGTCTACAGAAACTTCAAATTCTCAAAGGAGAAAGAAAGTGAGGGTCTGTATTATTTCATATTTATGCTAATAAATAATGGAATTTGGTGTAAAGTCAATGTATGGAAGAAGAAATCGAAAAGTCGTCCCTATGCGGCCCCAGGTCTATTCAAACCTTTTTAACAAGAAGGGCGGAGCGCATACGAAAACCTGTACTCTATGGTATTGTAACAATGGCTGGCACAGTGAAAAAGATCAAGGTCAGCACATAAAAGTATATTTAATTCTTTCAAGTGTGTGTGTAGATCACATTTACAAATTCTGTATCAACTGTTTGTACAGTTTAACTCATTTTAGACCGCACACGTTAGCGTTCTTTCCCTGTTCCCCGACGCATTTTGAGGAGGCAGCATTCTGATGGATAAGGTAAAGCTCGACTCAAATTGATTCCTGCCCTTAGAGGAACGCAGGATAAAGAAATATACAATACCTTATTTCAGTCTCTAGTTAACGACAATCTACTTCTCAGGCAAACCAGGCTACTTCTCCAGCCTTACATTCTGGATGAAGACCTCTACAAAGAGGAAGAAGCCAAGTTAGAACTGGACGCTTATCATCGCACCTTCGAAGCTAAGCGGAACAACAGGGTGTTCCTCAACGGCCCGGACATTGCAGCGTTTTACACCAATCCCCCAGAGGACACGCTACACGTTCTGATGGAGCTGGACCCCGCTTTTGCAGTACAACAGGACTGGGAGATGTCTGGTAAGAGCGAGGCAAAAAAAAAAAGCAGGGGTAAATTGTAATTGTATAAGTTAAATGGCCTTTGAAACATTGTAAGAAGAGGTGTGATCTCCAAATAATAAATATAATTTCCATCTCCAATCGCACCAAGCGAAATGGGAAGTGTCGATTAAAGTGCATTCTAAATTATAAAAAATTTGCTAATGCAGCGATAATCAAACGTCTTCTACAGTTACAATATTTAAAAACTGACAATACAAACTCCCCATAGCAGGTGGCACGTATAAACCATCATCATTCTAGAAAGAGGCAATCGAGTACAGATTTACTCCTGCGGTCTCAAAGGTTCAGTTTCTGCTTGAGTTTGAACCCTACTCCAAGGCACAGCTGAATCTTCTGTGGTGCATGTTTTATCATCTGCTTTTTATCTCCATTTTCTGCAACCCCTCTTCTCTGGACTCCTGGCTCTTTCTACTGCTACTCCTGCCTCTTACTTACTGTTAGGGTTGGTAAGATCGAACATTTAGCCTTCTCGGAAAAGAGCAAAAAAATGTCGAAGGTTCCGTGTGCAAGTTGCGCACGTTAAGAGTAGGCTTTGGCCGCCTCCTGGGCAAAATTCAAAATTCATTCCTATCAAACTGAAAAAGCTTAATGTGTCTTGCGCGGTGATAAGACCTTATGCAGTTGCAAGCGTTGTAAACACTTACTAAAAGTAAACACTAATGGACTTTGCTCTGTGGTCTATTTTAGCTGCGATCAATCCCGGGTTAACGGATGGGCATGTAAGAAGACTTGACACAAGTGTCACAAAGGTAAAATTGAAGATAAAACAAAGGAAAAGTAGCACCCTTATTCCGAAACGGACATTCAACAAATGGTGCACACCTCTAGTTGGTGGGAAAAGGGGAAAAGGGATTAATCAGATGCCCCTCTCCATCCCCCCCCCCCAAAAAAAAAGAAAAAGAAAAAAGAGTAGGGGCGTTCTTTTAGAGGCTAGTCTTTATTTTTTCGCTGAAAAGCTCTCATAAATCAGTCAACACTGAAACAGAAACGGTAGCAAACAACCAGTACTAAAACTATTGCATTTGAATTTACGAGTATACCATGAAAGAACACCTAAATCACCAGTAATCATTATGTTTTGTTTCACCGTATCATTATCTCTACACTGCCAATGAGGTTTTGAAAGAAAGTAAGAGAAGGAGATTTCCTTTGATAAGATTATCATGGGCACCGAATACATCATGTCTTCTCTTTGAGAAGGTTTACCTTCTATTTCACATCAACAGATCACTTCAATGGTGAAACACTAGGCTCAGGAGTAAGTGTAACGAAGTCGGGGGTTGAATAAAGAAAGGGCAAAGACTATTCGCTGAAGTACACGTATAAAATATTTTCGTGTGTACAGTTCAATATTTATATGAGTTGAACCGTTTACTGCTCAATTGGTCTATCTGTGACTTTTTGAATCTATCTGACTCACCATGTCCAGTCCTTTCATCACTATTGACAATTCATTAGTCTGGGTTGATATTCCAAGGGTTTTTACGAATCCGTTCGTCATGTGGAAAAATGGGAAAAAGTGTATCACTACTATAAAAAAAAATCTACATCAAAGATCTTTAAGATAAAATAAGATAAGATACACCTTTATAGTCCAGATCCTGGAATATTGGTTTGGTGTTTCACCACGTACACACATACACACACATGCACTCATACGCACAAGCACACACACACTCTCTCTCTCTCTCTCACACACACACACACACATACACACACACACACACACAAACACACACGCACACACAAACATGCGCACATACGCAGTATACTTGCACTCACAAACAGGTTTACAGTCATATGCATAATGCAAATGAACAGTAATATTAACAATAATAATATTAAGCTAGATACATACGCAGTATTCAGATTGTAACTCAATGGTTTTCTGAGGCATGCTCTAAGGTCATATGAATACTTATAACAAGATGATTAATATGGAAGAAGTTTGATGGATGATGGTAAGAATGGCCTTCTGTATCTTTCTTTGTTACAGATCAGAAGGCTAGGTCTTTTACTTCTGACTGATATTTTTATTTGAAGGAACACGGGATGTTTATTGTCCAGAGAGATGTAATTAATTTTTCTAGTTCAAGATGTGTCACGCTTCTACTCCCTGTACCAATAAACTGAGATATATCTTGCGAACAGTGAATGCGAACAAACTTTATTCTGTTTGAAAAAGGAAAGAAATTGTTTTAATCAGCATCGCTGGCAAAACATGTATTATTGTACGTACATTTCTGTACAAACTTCACAAAAAGGAAATGAGTTATTGCCTACCTACAGATATGCACAGTAAAGGATCCAAAACTGAGCTAAAAACCCCAAGTCTTATTGATAATCCATCCTCATTGAAAACGATTTTGCAAACATGAAAATCAGACCTTTCCCGTTGATTTGTAAAAAAAATTTGAAGCCGTGAACGCTATTGGCTTCCAAACAAAAGATAGAGGTGAAAACAGCTGTTTGACTTCTATTGCAGCCCCAACAATTACCTAGAGATTGAGTCTTCTTTGAGGAGAAAACTACAGGCTTTGTGGTGGGTCCCTGGCGCATTATAGCCTCGGCGTTGGGCCCTCCTTTGTGGGTGTGCCTGAATGCAACAGCTGTGGAGGAAAAAATCTTGGACATGCTAATACATGTCACGGCTTTTGCGAAACAGCACAACTCTGGTGCGTGTATATAGAGGCAAAGCTCAGCTCAAAAGCTGATGAGATGGCGGCCAGGAGAAAAATCGTACACGTTGACACGTGTAGTGACTTTCTTCTCCAGGGAACAAAGAGGTTATATATTATAATACCAAATTATTACCTCCTTGTCCAGGAATGCCAGGTCAATCTTTATTAATCTCGAAGAAAGAGTCTTGGTTGTTTACTTGTTTGATAAAAAATTTGGATAGAAGTAATTTTTTTACCGGTTAATAATTGGGATTTCGTTGTCAATGGATGGCAATGGTCATTTAGTATTATTTCCGCTTTTTTAAAGATTCAAAGATATTTATGTCTCCACAAATATTCTTATTCTTTCTGATGCTTTTCCGATAAATTTACTTACTTTTTATTATGTGGTATAATCCCAAATTGCTACAAGAGCAAGATGTACCACATCAAAGCTTCTGTTGAGGAATATAGGATTGAATGATCTACGTTTCCTAAAAAATTACAATCTCTGATTTACATCAGGGTTTTTTTCAAGTTTAAAGACTCACTCTCACTACCCCCCCCCCCCTCCCCCTTCTCTCTGTGTCTGCCTCTGTCTCTATCTGACCCTGTATCTCTTTCGCTGTCTCCTTCTCCCTCTTTCTCTCAGTCTCTTTCCCTGTCTCTCTCCTCTCTCTCTCCCCCTCTCTTCCTCTCTCTCTCTCTCCCTCTCTCTCTCTCTCTCTCTCTCTCTCTCTCTCTCTCTCTCTCTCTCTCTCTCTCTCTCTCTCTCTTTCGGACCAAGAACACCGTAAAGATCAACCTGACAATTTGCAAGAAACCTGGCCAAATTGCGTGATACGTTATTTTTCTACAGTACGATCCAAAAAAGTGCTAAACGTTGTTCCTAGACTTTTGGTTGTCAATTTAGATTTTCCTGTATAAGACCATCACATTTAGAAAAAAAAGTAGAATTGCCCAATCTCGAACATCCCAGTCCTAAAGTTCCGCCACGAAAGAAATAAACATTAACTCCCTGTCGTCCACCTCCCTCCCCTACCTCTCCCATGTCTTCAACATTATACAACAAACAAAGCTGTACGGATCATGAATCTGACGTTCATCAGTTTTAGGTGGAAACTATCCGCAGTGTAACTCATTTCGAGAGCGGAACCCAAGTTGCTCTCCATCAGGACTCTTTAAGTTTACTTGTCGGCTGCTGCATTGCTGCTTAATCGCGGTCTGTGGCTAAGATATAGTTAGGCCCTGGTGTTATAGCACGTGGAAAGTGTTAGTTTGATTCCCCATATTAGTATCTTAGTCTTTCTGCTGAGATCTCTGGGTAGATAAAATAAATAAGTAGATAAAGTAAATAAGCTTAATCGTGTCAGTGAGCGTGCAAAACATGATTTGTAACCATCAGAGACTACAGCAGAAAAAACCCACAACAGCTGTTGGGGGATGCAGAGATATTATATTCAGCAACCATGTACACGTTGATAGATGGTGAGGGCGCTGCATGTGCCCCAAGGGACCAAGATGGCAAACTGGGGTGAGCTGACGAGCCACGAGGGTTGATATTGGGAAATTGTTTCAGGAGGCTCAATCTGGTCGAGCTGGATGATACGAGACGTTTGTTGTTACCGTTTTGCTGATGTGATACCACTTGCATTTGGTAGAAGGATGGCATCTTTTCTTGGTAATCAATGAGACTGCTGTGTCTGTTGAGTCCCCCCCCCCTCTCTCTCTATTTATCTATCTCCGTTTTCCAGTGTCTGTGGTATTATAGTTTAGGATCTTGGTCATCGCACGCAAAAGAGTCCCGAGTCCCGGGTAAGGACGTTTGGTTTATCGATTACATTTGCCTTTCTGCTGGCGTGTTGTTCTCCACTAAGCTCGGGTTGTCTGTGATAGGCAGATTCACAACGGCCTGGTTTCTACATGATCTATATTGTATTGATGTGGACATCGAATATTTACAGTTAAATCATTTACCAGCTCCTTTACAAACCGATCCTTCATTAATCTGGCTTAACAGAAAGTAGGACACGGAAACCTTGCAGTAATTACCTTTTTCGAGTCTAGCCGAGCTCTTGAAAATTCACGGAATAACAAGACTTAGGTCTTTATGTAATAACTTTTGACTTTAACATTTTTGTTCACCTAAACCTCACTGGCATTTTTATCAGTCTTCTCACTTCATGAAATGTATAACATTAATTGGCCTTTCGTCGACATCGTTTTCGTCTTCGACTCATTATTCATGTTAAAAACATATTATGTTCTTTTGTTTTGCGCTAAATTTTCAAGCTTTTTCAAGTCAAGATTTTCACAGACAATAAAATAATATACTCTTCTAAACCACTTGTAATTTAAGCTGTTGTAATGGAGTTTTCGTAAAACATGCAGCTTTCTCAAATTTATTATGCCTCTGATTAAGGAAAACGGATTAGGATATTAATTCAATTTGATCCTAAAGTGCAATATTTGGTTTATATTACTCTCACGTCTAATTAAAGCAAGTAGTTTTCTATTGTATCTCGAATATCTATTAGCTTACGCTGACATTGAAATGGAGAGACTTTCCGTTTCAAAATTTTACGAAATTGATTTTAGATCTCGAACTCGTCGGGCTCCATAAAAGTGCATAAATTATTTTTTTTTGGTTGCTATTTTTAATTTTGCCTCCCTTCGGGTCGATCTGGGCGCACGTTCTTTCAACTTCTATCTTTTTCTCTCTCTCTCCCCCCCCCCCCCCCCCCGTCTCTCTCCATGTGTATCTATAAGCTTGTCTGTCTGCCACGTTTTCTATTTGTCTGTCTGTTTATCTATCTGTCTGCCACTCTGTCTCTGTGTCTTCCCGCCTCCTCCGTTTTCTTTTCTGGTTTTCCTGCGTAATAGAGAGAAAGATAGACAAATAGATAGAAAGATAGATACGAGACAGACAGACAGACAGACAGACAGACAGACAGACAGACAGACAGACAGACAGACAGACAGACAGACAGACAGGCAGACAGACAGGCAGACAGACAGACATATAGATAGATAGATGGATGGATGGATGGATGGATTGATGGATAGATAGATAGATGGATGAATGGAAGGATGAATGGATGGATGGATGGATGGATGGATGGATGGATTGATGGATGGATGGATGGATCGATGGATGGATGGATGGATGGGTGGATGGATGGATGGATGGATAGATAGATAGATAGATAGATAGATAGATAGATAGATAGATAGATAGATAGATAGGTAGATAGATGGATAGGTAGATAGATGGATATTTAGATGGATAGTTAGACTATTCACACATTGAAGCATTTACACGATCCTATCAGATTGCACACTTTCACATGTTTTGCTCATGCAGTTTGAACATTGATTTTTCTCTTTTATGAATAAAATCCATTAATCTCACATTCACATACTGTGCCTAATTCTATTTATATGTTTATATGATGTGAGCAAGATTTGCGCCCAAACATCATATAAACATATATTTTAAAAATATTATGAAGGTCACCGAGGCTGCTATTACTATCCAGAAATGACCCTTTGTTGCAAGGAATTCCAATTTGCACCAGCGGGTAATTTAGAGTCAGTCATAAAAATAATGATAAGCTAAAGAAAGGTGAAAAAGCGTGATTTTATTTGTCACTTACCATGGTCTTATTTTTATGTTGTCAATTTTAAAAACCTTAATAAATAAACAGTAATGGCGAATGTATTTCCTCACGAATGAGCTCAATGATTTATTCTTCTTTTCATCCAAATTACATTACAAGAAAAATGTTTCCAATTACAAGCAAGCGTGCCATTGTTAATCATCCAGCAATGTTACTCAATGTAAGGTTACTGCAACATTCTTGTCGCTGTAAAGAACGTGCACTTTTATTATTTAAAGTTTTCACGGAATTCATATACATGATCCCCTCTGATGTTGTCGTTTTCTTTTTCTTTCTTTTGTTTTTTTTCCAGCTAAATTCAAACTCTAACAGTGATACAATATTCCCAGACCTATTAACAAATAATATACGATTTTGCCTTATCAGCACAGATGATCTATGGAGCATGAAAAGAGTAGTGAATTACCTTGGGCCGATTTTAAATAGAGGGTGTCTGAAAAAGTGGGCCTATTTGTAGATCTGTAACCTGGGGATATATGCACCAATTTCAACGAAACTTTGAACAAACAAAATTTAACCATGGGGGCGTCATATGTTTTACTTGAAGAAAACAATATACCTATTCCAACCACATTTGAGTTACTCTAAGCATACAACTTTACAATCACTTAAAAACCATTGTAATCTGTATTTGTGCGTTAAAGAACACCTATTCAAAGTACAATGTTTCCTTTGGAATTTTTATTTTCGAGGGGGGTGGGG
>NW_004797591.1:247558-251473 GCF_000002075.1 Aplysia californica | reverse complement strand
CTACGGAAATAACTCATAAATAATCGAACAGTTGACACTCAGTGTTGAACAGGAAGTCCAAAAGAATCGACACAGAGATATGCCACTGGGTTATTAAAAATTTCCAGGGGCTTATTCGAACTTTTCTAGAGAGAAACTGTCAACACCTGGAGCTTATTATAACTCAAATTGCCACCGCCTTACCTGAATTTATTTTGCAATGACAGTTTTAAATAAATGTGTTCTTTTAAGCAAAAACATGGTTGATTATCAAACTGAGTTTTACATTTTACCGAATGGTTGATTTTCTTCACTTTGAAAATTTAACGTCCGTTTAGTTGAATTGTACTTGTTCGAAGTTTTATAGAAATTAGTGAATAGACGACAGAATATTGCCCTTTAAATGTGCTTTTTTTTTATCTAGACACCCCATATTTGTCAACTTTCCGAAGTACTACTTTTGCCTAAGCCCAGGGTACCGAGTGCCAATTTCTGGATAGTGTTTTAAAATATTTTTTTTAACCTGTGGGCTTCCCAAAAATCTAATCTCACTGTCTGGGGGTTTTCACCTCATTTTGCATCTAAGGTTCCCTGGAAAACCTGACCGAACAGCTGGTCGCCATCGCTAGTGGCCAAGAGTTGGGTGATATGCTGCTGACCGTGTCCGCTGATCTGAGGCTCGCTCGCTGGAGTCTACATGACGGGGGGCTAATGTGGAGCAAGAAATTGCCGCGCGAAGGCAATGAGGTTCAGGCTCTTGTGTCTGTCTATTACGACCAGGCGGCACTGGTGGTGGCAAAATTCACAGGGAGGCAGACTGTCACTTTGATGGTGCGTTGTGCTTGAGAGTATCTGAATTCAGTCCATTTTAAAGCCATTTTGGCGACTTTAAGAAACTGAATGCCCTAGCGGCCACCTTATCGAATTAACCAAAAAGAAAAAGTGTATTGCCCTTTAACAAATAACACAAAATTATGGTTCTGCGAATTAGACAATGCCTTATTAGCAATGGAGATATTGCGGACTGTATAAACTATTTTCCTCAATGTTGTTTTATAATACAGTTTTTTTCTTTCTGTCTGTGCGTCCGTCTGGTTTGCTCTTCTCAATCAGCCTCTTTATCTTTATCTTCTTTCTTCTCTCTGTTTCAGTCTTCGCTCTCAATAGCAAGACAAAATCAATGACACACTCCTTTTTTTAAACTTCATAGAAATTAGATGAGAGACAAAATTATTTCAACACGAATCTCACCTTGTGCATGCCAAGGACACATTTAGCAGCCGTGAAGAGAGATGCAAAGGAAGGGAACTGTTCCGTTCACTAACATGTCATTCTGGGCAAAAGTATCATAGATTCAGTTTCTTTATACAATTTAGGAAAAAGGCATGTGCTCACCTTTTCCGTAAATCTGTCTTCATTGGTCTCAAACGTGTCGATTCCTCTGGTTCTGATTTCGTTTTACGTCACACGATATCATTTTAATTGATCTGCTGTACTGACGTGTGTTAATTTCACCCGTTCATTTTTCTAAGTTCCTCTTTCAGCGTATGAGTGTCTTGGAGAACTTTCCCAGATTTAGTTAAGAAACGTTATTGTTGCCCAAGTGGCAGACTACATGATTTGTTCTAAAAGGCCTCAAGGGAGAGTTTCGATTCAGAATTGTCCAGAAAAATGACAAGAATCTGATATCAAAACAGAAACGTGAAGCCCTGGAATCGGTACGTTATTGCTCTGTCTTAGAGGTTATTTGCTGGCAAAGTGGAGGAGAGTTGTATGAAGGTGAATGTTACTTGCGTGCTTATGTAAGAGGGTGTGTGTGTGCGTGTGGGTGTGTGTGTATATTTGTGTGTATGTGTGTGTGTATGTGTATGTGTGTGTGTGTGTGTGTGTATGTGTGTGTGTGTGTGTGTGTGTGTGTGTGTGTGTGTGTGTCTGCGTGTACGAGTGTGTGTTCATGAGTGCGCGTGTTTGTGTGAAGACATTTTTCCTATTACTTCCAGTTGGTTATCCATTCTATAAAAACGGCATTGTTTCCTAGGTGATATATACTGGAGAGGGACAGACCAAAACGATGATCCGTCGTGACGTCACAGCATACTGGATATCACGTGACAACACAAAGATCATCATGATGTGTGAGCAGCCGCAAATCGAAGGTATGGTGTCATAAATTCAGTATAGATTTTAGTTAGCCCAGACTCAAAATGTACGTTTTCGTTTTTCAGATTGTTAGAATAGGCGACCACTTTTAGTTCTGTGGAAATAGAGGTTAGCTTTCGTTTTCTTTTCTCCATTGCCTTTTTTGCTTTCTTACTTGTCCAGATCTTTATAAGAATCCACTCTTTAAAGGTGTAAAACTTCCTTACTCAAGTACCTCATATCAAAGGCACATTTAGCGCCCGTACTTACGCTTCAACTTGTCGATTTAGATATCAAGTTAATTTCGGTTTCTAAATTTTTGTTTTTTAAAAATAGTCTGCCTACCGTAACTTTCAACAAACCATTTTCTATTCTAATCTATGTCGTGTATACGAATACAATGCGGCTGTTTTACTGGAGATGTATTGATTTTTTCCCTCAAGAATGATTTTTTTCGTCCTTTTGATTAATAGTTCTTCATATTTTAAAACGCCCTTTTGTGAATAAATTCACAGATAAGCGCTTGTTTCTGTGGGACTTGATCAACGGGCAGGAAGAGACATGGCAGTTCAGCAACCTTCAAAAGTTAGGTGACGATGCTTCACAGCAATGTCCTTTCTTCGCTGCATTTTCTCCCAGCCTCAACCAGTGTATCCGTGTAGACGTTCCCCCACCTGAAAGCACTACCACTCACTCACCTCACCCATCTGGCTTTGATGGTAGACGATCACAGGGGTCTGTGAATTCAAATCGCCCTGTCGGAAATGAAGGAGATTCCCCTTTTGCTGTTGATGGCCAGTTGAATGAAAGCTTCGATGCTGTAGAGAATGACAGATTTACTTCAGAAGACGCCAGATCACCTGCAAATAACTCTAAACAGCCAATTAGTGTTGAGTCTAATGTTGGCCCAGCAGCGGCTGCCGACAGTTCACGCGGCAGTAGATGTCCTTCTCGGGTGTCGGAGACGCCTCAACCAAGACCTGGCTCTGGCGATCAGAATAAATCAGTTTTTGGTGATGACGATGGCTTGATAGAAAAAGAGATCGAGAGGAAGACGACAATCCATTGGAGTAAAGGAAAAATGGACCCGAAACCGGAACAAGAGACGCTGATGGTGCCACGATTTGATAAGTTAGGAAGGAGAAACTCCTGGTCCATAACGTCGAGAGCTGGTTTTGGCAGTAGGTCAAGGATACCCGTAGAGTACTTCCCCAGGCGAGCAAGCCTTCATATTGATGGAAGCGGCAAACTCGTGCCTGAGAACATCAAGACCAATGGTGGAGATTCCCCTGATGACGTCACCGAGACTGAACCGACTGAAGCAAACTTCACACTACTCGTCACCATGTCGACCATCAGCTTTGTCAGCGACGAGCATGTCCTTGTGGGTACCACAACAGGCCACGTTCTGGTGCTGAAAATAAATTCGTTCAATACTTTCTGTGTTCTGGGAGTGAACGAAGACCCACTCTTGCTGCCTGCAGACAAGAACAACATCACATTGAGAAGAATCTCACCACCCCATGAAGCAGCTGTGACCTATGTGGCGTCCTCCACAGACGGTTCGTCTTTGGTCAGTGCAGACAACAGCTCCATCTGTCTCTGGGATGTGGCTACTCGTATGCTCAAAATGGAGATACGCCTAGACCCCGGCCAGCAGGTACTGTGATCCCGACAAGGGCTGTTTATGGGTGATACTGTCGTGTTTTCTTCCATATGGTGCTTTTTCTGAGTGTAACTGTCTTTGCCTTCATCTAACAACGCCTCCCCATCCCTGCAGCATCCCCCCCCCTATCC
>NW_004797591.1:243081-246452 GCF_000002075.1 Aplysia californica | reverse complement strand
TATTATTATTATTATTATTATTATTAAGTCCAGTACGGAGAGGTGAACTCCAAATAGACAAGGAAAATGTGGCCTCTCCTCAGATCTCAAAGTCAATCTCATACAAAGCGGGTTCGTATTTGTCCATACGTGACCAAGAATTCAAAGAGGAAAAATTGGTTATTATAATAATATGCACTTAAATTTAATTACCCTTATTAAAAGTGTCAGAAACTGAGCACGTCCAACTCTCACACAAAGTCATTTATCTTGCAAACTGTCATGGACATGATATCAAAGCCTATAGATCGCAACAAAATACTTATTCATATGCCTCACCCTTACAGATAATCCCCTCTGTCTTTTCCATCTCATTACCCTGAAAGACTTGGGTTCGATAAGAAAAAAAAGCCCACCGCGCCCTCAATCCGTGTTAAAATGCCATTCTCTTCTAGATCTCACGTTTGGGAACACTTGGTTGTAAGCCGTAAAGCCCACTATACTTTTGTAATTTGTATGACATGAAGGCCCTTACTCGGATTATATTTCCTGATCTTATTCCACTCAATACGCTTACAACTTGAATTCTTTCCCTAATTAGATGAATCAATGCTTTCAGTTCAGTAATCTGAAGCGAAAAAAAACAGGTAATCTAAAAGGTGAAGTTAGTGCAGCCTCCGTATTGTTACTACAGCTACTGTAGCTGCTGCTTTTCTTGGTGGTACTGATAACGACGATGTTACTGATCATGGGGGTTATGATCCAGATTCTGCACAGCACTACAAGTTGAATGTAAGAGATTCTTTAACCTACGCAACTTGAACATGGGACCTCCGAGATTTTTTGTCCTTTTCCAAGAAGTATCTTTTGTTAGATCTTACCTACCATAATACCAAGGGTGTGGCTGAAAGACAGCAGTAAGAAGAAGCCAAGGAGTAGCAGAAGCAAGGCTGCAGAACAAGTCGCAGCCCAGAGGAGGGGGCAAAGGGGGAGGGGTGGGGGCAGAAATTGGGGCCGACAGCAGACGATAGAAAATGGTTAGAGAGCAGGAAAGAAGGTGAAAGGAGAACATTTTAGTAAGGAAAACTTCCGTCGCTGTCAGGCTTCGAACTCGTAACCTACTGAGAGAGAGCAGGCAAACCACTTAACTTCTAGACCAACCAGAGCCCCCCCCCCCCCCCCCCGGAAAGACTATGACCTCGTGGAGTGATATCGGGACACGGGAAGAAAGAGTAAAATCAATAGAGGCCGAGAGGGAATGAAGGGAAGGAGAAAGAAGAAGGCAAGCATGAGGACGAAGAGCAGGACTAAGACGAGAAGGAATAGAATGATGACTATGATAGGTTTTGTCAAGTTACACCGTTCCACAAGGGATTTAGAAAACAAAGCATTCAGAGCCCACTTTAATCGTAACGGTAAGCTTGATTTCTATCCTTGTTGATGACCACAGTGTCATTGCTCGATTTCCAGAGAACATGGTGCATTGTAGGTGACCGGTAAGTCCAAAATGGACAAATTGCAATCTTTTATCTAGCACAAGTTCTTTTTCTTTTTGTTAACCGTATTCTTATTTCCTGTTTTATAGACAAGTTTTTTATTCAGTACTCTTGTTACAATCATTTATCGTAGTCAGTATATCAGAACGCACAATACAAAGACTTTTATCCTTTTTCAGCAAAAACTTACTTGTTTTTGAAAGTCTGAAGGTTTTATGTTTGCCTTTATATCACTAAGTACCATTCCCTTTCATCGTATGAAAGTAAATCCTTTGTTCACAAAGGAATCAAGCACAATAGACGGACCCTCATGTTTCGAGTTTTACAGTTAAAAGATCAATATGACTTGAGCTTTTGAGTGAAGTGGATTTGCATTATTTAATAATGTGAACTAGTTTACAATAAGGTACGTATCTAGTCTAAAATTTGGAGGTGATTTTTTTTTGGTTCGGTTGTATATTGGGCTCTGCGAAAATATGTCTGTTGAAAAATACAAATCTTGAGCACTAGCTTAAAGCAAAGACACTTTGAGCGACTAAAATGAATAGGAAATGGAAACAACCAAAATTCAACCAAAAGAAAACAGCACTCGAATGCTGATACATATTGAAAACTGAAACACAATTAAATAAGCATTACTTCACTTTGGCAAAATACGACAGAACTTTCTAGACTGACAATATGATTCTTTTCAGCGCTTTCTGTTTTAATAACTTGGACCATGCGCCGCTTCGTATCTCCATTGACTACAGAGAAGAAAATGAGATACTGGATACTTAGTGCATATTATGTTCTCCTCAGTATGAAGGATACCCCAGAAGTAATGTTAATGATAAAATGTGAAAACACGACGTTTTACTCAAATACTGTGCTCTAATTAAATGCACGTACCAATGTTGAAAACCTCAGGCATGTACAAAATCAACTTCAAAACATCTTTACGTTATAATGGACGTCAACTCAGAATACTTTACTTTTAAGGAAAATAATTATCTTAACGTAAGCCAAGGTTGTTTTGTTTTTTATTTGTTTGTTGTTGTTGTTGTTGTTGTTGTTGTTGTTGTTGTTGTTGTTGTTGTTTTTAATGTGAACTGTGAGAGACGATGCAGTTTTTGGCATGTGTCAGCCATCCCTAAGCGCCAACATTTGCACCAGTTCAGTGTATAATAATGTAAGTCATGCACGTCAGCAGGAACTGGGGTTTTCCTGAATATATGCATACCTCCATGGATTATTCACATGCAGAATGAAGTAAAATCAATAGAATAACTAGTGCAATCCGTATATTTTTAATATATTATAATATGTGGAAAAACAATCTCCCAATCTCCTCTAATCAACTAAACCTGACAACTGCTATTGTTTTTGTAACATTTTAATTGATCCATCCCCTAAAAAACAAACAAACAAACAAACAAAACAATAACAAAAATAACAAAACAATACCAAAACAAAAAACAACAACAAACAAACAAAAACAAAACAAAGAAAGAAACAAAATAAATTTCCAGATATCCATCAAGATAAGTTGAGATATTATGATATGATAAATTTTATTGACCACTAAAGAGATTTTGGGTGGATATAGTATCAAAACTTCAAATTACAAAGATTCAGCATCAACACAAAAATGCAATATAACTATCGTGCACAATGATACACAATGCACAGCTCACTCACACAAGAGTACACGAACAGCATGTTCATGAGCATGAACTAACTCTCTCTCTCTCCTTCTCTCTTTCTCTCTCTCTCTCTCTCTCTCTCTCTCTCTCTCTCTCTCTCTATCTATCTATCTATCTATCTAAGTCTTTCTGTTTGTCTGTCTGTCTATCTGTCTCTTTGTCTGTCTGTTTGTCCGTCTGCCTCCCCTTCTCTCTCCTTCTCTCTCCTTCT
>NW_004797591.1:240685-242571 GCF_000002075.1 Aplysia californica | reverse complement strand
CCCCCCACCCCAAACGTATTCAATTTAATGATACCATTATCTGACTTGCCTTTGTCTAAAGAATGTCAGCTTGGTTCTCGTGCGTCATGCTTGTTACTGAATCTGTCTTGGCTGTTTTAATCATTTATTTTGAAAGTGTAAGGTAAAATTGCTGATATTTTCATTGCTAATGAACATTTTCTACTCATACTTTGCTTTCTGTTTCAGATTACACATCTCCAAATCTCTAAGGACGCTAACCTGGTTGTGGTGGCAACAAATGACAGGACTCTGCGTCTCTGGTCTCCCGTTGGCCTCCGCGAGATTGCCAACTACAAAACAAATTTTGATATTTTGGACCTACAAATGACGAGCGATTGCCGAAAGATAGCAGTGCAGGGCGTTGGGCAAGAAGACCGACCAGTCCTGGAGATCTTTGAAGTAAAGAACATCGACGACGTGCTTATGCTAGTGGCCGAGAGAAAGAAGTCCCACCAGCACGAGGTGAGCGAGAACCTGAAGGACGAGCGGAAGCGGCGGGCGAGCAGACGGATGAGCGAAATGCGACGAGATTCTCTGCCTCCTGCAGCAGACCTTGATCTTGAAACGTAGCATGACTGAAACCTGGAGAACCGGACAACTAAAGCACCTGATGATCACAGTGGTTGATATTTAATTTAAGGACAACGAAAATTTTGAACAGCTGCGGCAGAAGTTTTGGGTTTCTCTGACACCATTAACAGCAAAGGTTTAGAATGAACATTATCTGGTCGGATGAAATCCAGCGTAACTATAGCAGGTATGAACAGACGTGTCCAAGTCGGATTAAGTGATTCTGAATGTTAAGCTGGCCAAAGCAGGTGAAAATTGAATGAAATAGGTTGAAATATCCAAGCTCGAAAAAGAAAGTAAAAAAACGGACACAATAACATCATTATCTTTAAGGGTATTTCATGAGATAAAAGAGTATCTATTGTTTCCAAGTGGGCCGAAAACTATTAAGTTTAATTTTCAAAACGGACAGTTTTGGTTTTGTTGGTGACGACAGTGCCGAGATAGAAAAAAAATCTACTTACCACGAGCCACATTCATTTCTAATTATTCGGTCAACTCGTAGGAAACGAAATGAAATTGTTGGAAGGGTGTATTTGACATGCAGGCCGTAGCTTTCCCCATTTCTGAAGTATAGTTTAAGCCTTGAGAATTTTTTGCTTATGTCAACTTTGGTTGCAGTTGAGAAAACTTGAAGTTTAGAAAAAGAAGCCCCACTGATTTAGACCAAAACTAAGTTGGTTATATTTAGAATTGTCTACAGAGCTCGTTTGTTGCCTTTATAGCCTGCGCACATTATCATTGATGTCCAAGTGAACGGCTGGTCGCATACCTTTTAGCTAGCTATGAAAACGTGAGAATCGTAGAACGCAACTTTTTCCGGCAAGAGGTTTTGATGACATCAGCATAAAGATCCATTCATTTATTGTTCTTTCACGGTGATAACTCCTGTACATTGTTGGTATCTTTTATAATTGTTACAAACTCTTCATTTATAATGCCCTTTGGACTCGCTATAATAGTGGCATTAACTCCTGTTGTAGGACCGAAGGGTATCAGTTATTTTGCCAGCCCCAAGCGTCATTTTGCGTTATGAGACGCGATGTTTTTTAAATATCTTATTTTGTACTTAGAAAGGTTAGTTTAACTGTTTTAACTTTGAATGTTTCTACGCTGTGTGAATGATTTCCCGCTAGTATTCGGATCTTCTTTCATTTTAGCGACATATTTATTGCTCATCTAGGCTCTACATTGTTTCTTTAATTATCATCATCATCATCCAGTGCCAGATCTGCGACAGACATCGGCGATCAGGATTTTCCGTTCATTCCTTTGCTCGGATGCTCTCAGAAAAT
>NW_004797591.1:234719-239119 GCF_000002075.1 Aplysia californica | reverse complement strand
CATGTTTCTTTTGCTTCGTTGCATTTTTTCTTTATTTCCCTGTTTAAGATGTAGTACTTTTCCACATTTGATTTTGCCTTTCTTCTCTCTTCCATTAGGTTTAATATGTCCTGGGTCATCCATTTTTTAGCTTTCGGGAGGATATTTTCTTCCACAGCTTCCATTATTGAGTCTGTTTTTTTCCCGTGTCCTGATTTTGGTGCCCGTTTTTGTTGGTTACGTCGATGGTGAAGGTAATGGTAATTGTGATGGTGAGCATGAGGATGATTATTTATGTTGGCAATGATGATGTTCTGATGTAGGAGATGACGTGCGTATTAGTCTTAGTGTTAAGTTTGTTTGGTGCTTACTCTAGATCCCCGCCAGGCTGCCCTGGGGGGCAGGACACAACCCTCATTCCCAACTCCTCGCATAGAGTGACCAGAAATTTGGAAATAATTCGTCATCTTCATCCCTAGCATTTAATAAAAGTAGGCCGAAAAATCACATGGGGGCCGCTTCTAAGTGATGACATTGTTAGTGTGTTTGTTACCCTACGTCTATGCTATCATATTTTCAAAACAGTGAAAGGAATGTGGCCAATAATCTTCGTAAAAATTAACTTTCATAGTCAAAGCAGACTAACTTGTGTGCTTACAGGTTATCGTTATCGTCGTTCGCAACCGGTCCCGAGGCACTTCTGTGGTCATTGGAGCATGTAAAAAGCCTGAAAAACCATGCCTGAAAAAGTATGAAGTCTATTTGACTTCTACTTCTATCACCAGGACTCTTCCAAGTGTATCTTCTTCTTAGGTGATTTTCATACCAGGTGTTTGATATCATAAAATTATTTTCTCTGCACCATTCTACCAGTCGTTCCCTGCGTTCATTCTCTCTATCCAGTCCCCATAGCCCAACTATATCTTCTATACGTGTACTTCCTACTTTGGCATTAAAGTCTCCCATGACTATCTTTACATCTTGTGATTTTAACTGTTTCATTGCCGTATCAAGGTCTTCATAAAAAGTCTCAATTTCCTCGTTGTCGTGCCCTGATGTTGGTGCGTATATTTGGATGACACCTATGTCACAAGGTTTTCCCTCTAATTTAGCCACGATGACTCTATCTGACACTCCCCAAAAACCTTTGATACTTTTTGCTGTTGCTTCGTCAAGTAAAATTCCGACTCCTCTTTCATAGGTTTTTCCTCCTGAATATATAATTGTTTTGGATCCTCTTTTAATCAAGCCTGCCCACTTCCATGTAACTTCTGAAAGGCCTAACATATTTAGCTTCATCCTATCCATTTCCTGTTCTATATTATCTAATTTGCCTTTCTGGTACATTGTTCTTACATTCCATGTGGCGATGTTAAGTTGCTTATTTTTGCAGCCAGTAGCTGGATGACGATCGGGCGCCACCTGCTGCCCGTGGCGGTCCCTACCGAGCGGGGAGTTCAGAGCTGGATCATGAACCCCCTTAGCGCTGTTATCTGATAAATGAATGTACTTTTCCATGACTGTTCTTGGGATATTACAGCAGTGGTTTCCCGTTGCCTACTGCCGGTTTGTGTACAGTTTCTCTGCTAGCCTTTGTCATCCACTGACAACCCACAAGGCAGTGGGGGCTTTGGTAGGATTTATGGCGCCTCCCGTCGCCATGATGGTCCCTTCTTCGAGTGTGTGAGGTATTTATTGAAGCACCTGTGCCACCAGGGTTCCCCTCTAATCTTTAATTATGTTCTGGTAAAATATAAATCATTTTTTATCTAGCTCTACAACACTTTTACGTAGATTAAAATATTTCTTAAGAATATGATGCTACGGTTTATAAACTCTGTGATATTGTTTAAAAAACTGCTTTCTGTTGGTGATGACTGTGAGAATGTAATACTTATAATTGATTTTGTTGCCCAATTAACAGACAAATACGGTGTCCGGTAAATGTCTAGTTAAAATCTTCTTTCGGAACTTACTTAATACGCACGAAAAGTCTCCACTTTCTGTGGAGCCAACATACGAAATTTATAGAAGGGAGAACTCAACAAGACCTTTACCCAAAGGCGTGTCGACAAAACGAATTACTTCTTGCAAGCCACAAATGGAGATATTGGCAAATAATCGACACAAGGGCCAGTCCTGTAGATTTTTTATTGATGCCATATTCTTTAAGTATAACATGCCTTTTATTTTTTCATACTTATAAATCGTAAGAATTTCACATATAAGCGTGATGTATTTATTTCCATAAGGCTTGAATCTGAGAAGTAACTCTTTTTGTCCACACGCTTCACCAATGTCATTACTACTTCTCCTGCTGGTGTGTAACCTTGTAGCTGACGTGAATCTTACATGCCTTGTTATAGAAGACAATTCTTATTACATTTATTACTCGTTAAAGTACTAAACCTGATATCAAGGATTTTCTCCTTTTTTTTTTGTTGGCGTTGTTGTTTTATGTTTTTGTTGGTTATTTTAGGGGGGGTTTTTTTTTTGGGGGGGGGGGGGGGAGGGGCAGTTAAGGTAGTTTGAATCCAATAAAGCTGAGTGGATGGTCTAGTGTTGCACCGACCCATATTTTTTTTCTTTTTGAGAGTTTACCAAATGGACATTTCCAATCCTCTGCTTTTGTTCTGCAAAGTAGGGGAATTTTTCTCCGTTATAAAATGTAACGTCGATTTCATAATGCAGAGGTTACGCCCAATCCCTATTTCCTGTCAAAATTTGAGAGATTTACTGTTTGTGAATTTCCCATGAACACAATGGACCCTAGAAAGGGTATTGACGTTCTGAATAACGCCACATCAGCTGTTACTTGTGGCAGATGGACTGGGGGTGTGTCAAGTTGATAACTTATTCAAAGCGTGGTGTATACGTCTTCGGGACCCCACATATTCTCTGATCGTGAATCCGCTGAGATCTTTCGGCAAGGCGAAGGAGGTTACCGAAAGTACGTCGGGAAGTGAGAGAGAGAGAGAGAGAGAGAGAGAGAGAGAGAGAGAGAGAGAGAGAGAGAGAGAGAGAGAGAGAGAGAGAGAGAGAGGAAGAGAGCGAGAGAGAGAGAGGGGGGAGAGAGAAAGGGAGAGAGAGAGAGAGAGAGAGAGAGAGAGAGAGAGAGAGAGAGAGAGAGAGAGGTAGAGGTGGGGGGGGGAGAGGGAGCGAAACAGACAATTAGAAAAGTGGGCTACACGCATTCTGTACCTTGGAACGGGATGTATTTGTGTGTTTGTGAGTGGAAAAAAAGGGAGGGGGGGGGGAAGAAATGGTGTGGGTGCTTCCGTGATAAATACCCAGCTTTGGATATAACGGTTTTATCAGTTTGCCCCCCAAAAAAGAAAGCAATTTTTTTGTTCACGGCACTTACTGTCCTTTTTCATGCCAGTTATCGCTAAAAGAGAGAGAGAGAGAGAGATGTGAAAAGAAAGGATCATTATCGAAACTGTGCGATGCACGTGTTCTTTGTATAAATATGTAATGCACAGTTAGCACATTTTGTGGGAATACGCTATTACTATTGTTTTTGTTGTTGTTATTATTATTATTATTATTATCACCATACTTATTATTATTATTATTATTATTATTATTATTATTATTATTATTATTATAGTTATTATTATTATTATTATTATTATTATCACCATACTTATTATTATTATTATTATTATTATTATTATTATAGTTATTATTATTATTATTATTATTATTATTATTATTATTATGTTGCTGTTGCTGTTGTTGTTGTGTACATCCTAAAGGGAACAACTTAATTATTGAAATAAATAGCCTTGTAAAATTGACGTTAAACCTATAAATTTTTCCTAACTTAAGAAAGGACTGTAAGCGCTGCGAGCCAACGAGGTACTTATAATTGTTTAATGGAAAATGTAAATTGTGTATAAATATTATTATGCTTAGAAATGAACAACGATTTCTGTTCTTTCAGTATTGCCAAACTAAACGACACAGCTGGCTATGATGCCGAAGATACGGTCATGGGAATCTTTTGTTGGAGATCGCTCTCCCTCTCTCTTATCAAATTATACGCAAATCTGACACGTGGTGTTATTATAATACTCTACTGATAGAAGAATGCCTTATGCCGCGTCATAATATTCAAAGAAATAATTGAATCAATTTATTTTCCTGTTATAACTTTGTATAGTGGTCGAGATAAGTTGATATCACGCTTTATGACTAATAAAATAGAAATTCGTTGCTAGTACCTGTGAGAAATTAGCTTTGAAACACCCCCCCCCCCCCCCCCCAACAAAAAAAAAAGGTAAACCCCCCCCCCCCCCACCCCCCCCCTGTTTTTCTTTTTGTCTAGATTTAGGTAAATTTACCTTCCCGCGGAGGTTAGATTAAGAAAGTCCAGGGCAAAATTGCTCCTAAGGAGGTTCCATGGTCGGATTAGAACA
>NW_004797591.1:230069-233399 GCF_000002075.1 Aplysia californica | reverse complement strand
AGAGAGAGAGAGAGAGAGAGAGAGAAAGAGAGAGAGCGAGAGGGGAGATAAGGAGAGAGAGAGGGGGGCTATATATTTGGCTATAATATAGTATGTATATAGCACACAAGCTGGTGAGAACTCTGTGGTTTAGAGGCACGGCGTTTGCCCCTCATTTAATAGGTCCAGGGTTCGAAACGTGACAGCGACGGAAAGTTTTCTTTCTTTACTATAAAAAAAATCCCTTCATCCGCTCTCTAATCATGTTCTGTCGTCTGCTTTCGTCTCAATCCCTTCCCCCTCCCCCTTTACCCCCTCCTCTGGGCTCCTCATTCTTTTTGCTGCCTCTCTACTTTTACATACTCCTTGGTTCCTTCTAACTGCTGTCTGTCAGCCATGCCCTTGGTCTTTGGGTAGATAAGATCTAACACCTAGGCTTCTTGGATAAGGGCAACAAAAATTGGAGGCTCAGAGTGCAAGTTTCACAAGTCAAAGATCCCTTGGTAGTCCTAAAATCGATAAAATAATTCCTACCAAACTGAAAATGTTTAATGTTTCCCGCGCTCTCATATGACCTTTTGCTGTCGCGATCGAGGTAATAAACTAACCTACCAAGAGCTCGTGGCAGTGAAGTCACCCAGGTGAACGAACGGGGCTGTGTATGCTTATTCTCGGACGCTGCGCGTTGTAGACAAGAGCATCAGACAGGTGAGTACTTTTCTAGACTCACACGGAGACGTCAAGACAGCTTGAGAAGAAATCTTCAAGCTTGCATTGACATGTAGGGGCAGGGAGGTGTTTGATACACTAGAGCTGGTGGGGGGAACTTTACAGGTCAGTGATTGTTGGGCTCGCCGCTCGAATTAAGGACTTTGCGTGTGGCCATCACACTAAACGAAATACAATGTGGTGATGCGGAAAACCAGACCCTGGCACTTACTTTACTTCGGAAATGAAAAAGGGAGGGGGGGGGGGATATTTTCCTCCATCATTGTCTCACAGTGACCAGCTACTGAATGCTCTATTGTCTTGGAAGTCAGACTTCGGAACACTGGACAGAAGCCATAACCTTTAGACAACTGTTGTAAAACAGATCTTCTTGAACCCCCTCGTGACGGTCCCCCGGACACCGTACGTCCAAAGTCGTAAACCAAGATGGCGGCTACCTGTAGATCTGTACTGTGCGTCCTAACATACGATATCAGACTTTATTGCTGTTCCAAAATAGCTTTAAACGGACTATTTCCGGAAAACTAATGAAAGATTTGAAATCTGTGATGACGAGAATGTACTAATCGCGTAAACTTTTAAATTTGAACGCGATCGCAAAATGATTATAACTGATCATTGTCCTGGCTAGCAAAACGTAAACGCAGTAAAAGTTGAAGAAAAAACCGCTGCCTCGAAGAGGTTATGGGCAAATTCCACACAGAAGCATCAATGAGGGACCATGGTGAAGGGGACGGAAAACGGCGCAGGTTTTCAGCGTATTATGCAACGGATTACTCAATAAGCCGCCCTTCTTAAGTAGGGTAAATTGCGCAGGTTTTTGCGTGTTGTATTGATTATAATGAGGTAGCCGTGGCCGAATCAGAACCCCGACCTCAGCCATGTTTAGCTGATTGAGGGTACACTGAAAACCGTTCAAGCAGTAGACCTCTCTACCAGGTTTGGTGTCGGAGGAGGTACATTGTTTAGCTTTCACTGCAGACTGGCAGAAGTTTGCAAGAAAAGTGTACAGTGGAGTTGCACAAGAAAAGATTGTACTGCCAGCATTACAACAGACTCAAGGCACAATGCCATACTGAAATCTGGAAAAGATCACAATCATCAGCCGCAAGGAAACAGCCAGAAGCAGTCTCAAACAAAAAAGCGATTGGACAGTCAACTCAGCGACCTCCCAAGCTTGTGTGCAGAGCTGTATCGTCCATGTCTACTAAAACAACGAAAGTCGAAAATGGCTAACGGAACAGAATTTCAATTCGGTACCATGTCGAATACCTGCGCAACCTACAAAATACTCGATCCCGAAAATCCATGTGCAATATTCCAACAGGTTTTGGAAAATTCCTTTGAACTTTTGGACAATATGATTAAACCCCTGAGCAATTTTCCGCTACCACAGGGTCCCTGATTCTTGCAAAATGATATTTCGAAATGTTATGCATTTCAAACGTATTTCATGAGCTCCAAATGTTTAATCGGACTATGCAACTTCTCAGGAGCAATTTTGCCCTGGAATAACTTAATTTATTCATAGGCGAGAAGTCAAATTTACCTAAATCTCGACAATCTGAAATCCAACTTGGTCCTTCCAGATAACCAGTGCCTGACACGTAACTTTTTCCTGGTGAATGTCCTTAGTAATGCAGAGCTCACCTTTATGTCTTAAAAAACCCATATAACTAATTGCTAGAAAAGCTGTTCTTGAACCGTCAAAAGACCCTTCACCTTTTTAACAGACAGACTGACGTCTGCCAGTATAGGTGACCCTGTCGATGTGTGAGTAAAGTGTGTCTGTTCGGAAGTGGGAGCCGCCATCATTTTGTCTTATAATACGATGTCCAGAAAGTAAATACCGTTTTAAAACAATAACTAAAGAAATAATGTTCCCAATCAAAACGATTTATTTTTGATTACCTCACATACATGACTACTTCTCCACGTAGTCACCAGAACTGTTGAGGCATTTGTCGTAGCGTGGGACGAGCTTCTGAATGCCCGCATAATAGAAAGTTGCCGCCTGCGATCACAGCCAATGTACAGTCTCTCCTGTGAGATCAGCGTCTGAGTCGAAGTCCTGCCCTGTCAAAAACTTTTTCAAAAGCAGGAACAGATGAAAGTCACTCGGAGCCAGGTCGGGGCTGTACGATTGGTACTTCAGCTGTTCCTATCCGAAGGAGGCGATCAGGTTTTGGGTCTGTGCAGACTTGTGAGAAGTTGCATTGTTGTGAAGTAGAACAACGCCGTCGCTAAGCATTCCGCGTCTTTTGTCTTGAATCGCTCTGAGCAGGCCACGTCAGGAAAAAAAAGTCATTTTCTGGACGTCCCTCGTAATAATAATAATAATATAGGCATTGCTCCAGCACACAAGGTTTTGTTGTAAGAGCAAGGCGTCCTTGGGGAAATCAGCGCTGTACTTTGTTAACGTTATGTCTAGCATCCCAGACTTTCGAGACAGATTTTACAAGAATGTGTCTCTCTCAAGAGCGGTGTTTATTTTTGTTTGTTTATTATTTTATATTAGAGATTAACACACTTCGATGTGAGCCTCATATACTACTACTACTACTACTACTACTACTACTACTACTACTACTACTACTACTACTACTACTACTACTACTACTA
>NW_004797591.1:226790-228861 GCF_000002075.1 Aplysia californica | reverse complement strand
CCCCAAAAAAGGACATAGAAACAAAAATCCCTCGTCCTATATTTTTCACTTTATACAAAAATTCTGTATCAAGTTCAGGACGATACCTCCAGCAGTTTCGTTTCTTAGTCATAGAAACGTAAAAGGCATTGTTTTGTTCTCTGAGATTGAAATCGTTTTCAAACCAGATTTTTTTTATCAACATCTGCAAGTTCATACATTAAAATTGTTCGGATTTTTCTGGTGGGTGCTGTAAACACATGTGAAGCTTTATCTACGACTCCAGAAAAATAAAATTGAATCTACCTGTAGATTGCCGGATATTGCCACCCTCCCCCTTCCCCTCAATATTTCCCTATACACCCACGCACAACATCCACCCCTGCCTTCATGACGAAATCCACAGAGACGATTTCCTTTTTTTTGTGTTAGTAACTAAACATGACCTTCAATATCAGCACTGTTGTCAAATTGGCACTTGTAACTACGTCCTAGTGATTTGAATAAAACGTTTTAGAACAAACACAAAAATGATGTCTTCACATTCAAACAATTCTCGGTGAGAAACGGAACAGAAAAGGCCGGCAAAAGTGTTGATGTGTGTTTTCAAAAAGGAAACACAAAAAACCCTAACAATTTCTACCCCCTCTCCTGTACCAACGACTACTTCCCATTTCCTCACTTGTGTATTTCTTACATTATAAAGACACTTCGTAAGACGCCAACCTGTCTAAGGCCACCACTTTCCTCCTCGACGATGGGCGACTGTCTCAGACAACTTCGACAGTGTATTATTATGTATATCTATTCCTCATATTCTGTCCTAGAGTCTCAGTACTTCAGCTTCACCATTATGCCATTGACATATCCCGAGTACCTACTCATCATGTCAAAACATGTTGCTTCTTATTGCTTTAACTTAAGAGTCGCGCAAAGACCAAAAGCCACTTTCAACTGCAAGGTATTGTACTGAGTTTTCACTCATCGCAACACAGTTCTCAAGTCTCCATTACACGAATACTTCCACAATAGTAACAAACTTACTTTAAACTCGATTGAGAATTCAAATGAATTTTCAAAAGATCCATCAAAGAGCTCCAGCAAAGCACATCGATCCTTGCTTTTGTCTCATAGCAAACTGTTACATAAAGTAGGTTCCTCGACTGACACAACCCGGAGAGCATTTTACCTGCATTCAGTTACATTGTTTTTTTCTTTTAGGTTGTCCATTGATATAGATGAGAACTAAAGCAGTTTATCATGACACAGCTTTGCCAGGGTGATAGACATTGGCGAAGTAGAGTTCTTCCAAAGTACAACTTTTCTCTCCTCAGATCTGGACTACCTTGATCGATGGCTAGGTGCAGGACTCCGACAGACGCCAATAGTCAGAGTCTTGAGTCTAGCCATTGATACTCTGTAGGAGAGACATAATCCATGCATTTGGAATCAAAGGTGTAAGAGTTATCTTTCTAAAAAATACCTAGTTATTTTAGGGATCCGTAATGTAATTAACATGAGATTCTTATTCTGAGAAAAAAAAACAATGTTGAAAGTTTCAGACAATTATCGAACGTTTCCAATGTTTTTAGTCATTGAACCGAAACTGGTGGCTAATGGCACCATGGGGAAGGGGGATGTACATGTACTATAGTTATGAAGAGCACCTGTGCGAGTATTTTGAATTATTTATTCTAGCGACTTCGGGTGGCTTACTGTTATCATCTGTGTCCGGAGTAAGGCTTGGCGTATTTTTGTTTTAACGTGCATTTCACCTTCATACCTCTCAAGACCCCAAACCCCCATGATAATAATTATGCCGTCCTTCAGAAAGCGAGGCAGGGTGACAAAACACTATTTTCTATACAGGACATGACATAGGCTAAGAATTATCTTACAGTAACTAGGATAAACAGTCCAACACTTCTCCAACGACAACTTGTCCAAACGACCACTCCCGTTCCCCAAGCCTCACTTGTCTTTTTATATTATAATGTCTCTGTCCAAGAGGATCTCCTGTCTATGAAGACCACTTTTCTCGTTGACAATGGTTGGTCGTCTTCGCCAAGTCTCGTATATAATTTATATATAT
>NW_004797591.1:218500-225997 GCF_000002075.1 Aplysia californica | reverse complement strand
ATATATATATATATACGTCGTTTACCAAACTTTGGCAGCCATTATCTCGTTAATTTTACCTCTGAAACCTGGCGACCACGACCACTTTCAATTGCAAATATCTCGACTTCTATTCAAAATAAATGGTGTAATTTTTTTTTGCAAAGCAAGACTAAACTAATGACAAAGTTTTAAGATGATGCTAATAATTGAACAAGCCCAAAAATTGATGAGCGCCAGATTCCACCACGTCGTAACATAATAAATTCCTTCTGTTTTAACAAATCTGCAAAGTCTGAATGCAGTACAGGCAACATGTTTGTTTTAATATCCACAGAATATCAAACTTTAATTTTTGTTTGAAGTTCAGGCGATTATTTATTTAATGGCCTGCTTGTGGCTCCATGCGTCAAATTCGTCGGAAAATTTAATAAGAATCCTTACATATTATACATTTCTTAAGAACATGATGCTTTGCAAAACCGTACACACGACCGTAGGTTCATGCTCTTGAACTTAATAAAGCTATTTATTTTAAAAAAGCAAATCCAATCGGCACATATATTTTACTTATTATGCTATAATAATGTCGGTGATTTTAAATAAGTATCAAGGCTTTAGGCAGAACACAAACAAATGACATTTTAACTTTCTACTCAAGGCCATGTAAGGGAGGAAAATCCCTTTTAATTAAATTGGTTGCACCTTGTTAAAGGTGAAAAGTTTCGGCGGTTTGTGTGCGAGTGTGTGTGTGTGTGTGTGTGTGTGTGTGTGTGTGTGTGTGTGTGTGCGCGTGTGCGTGTGTGAGTGTATGTGTGTATGTGTTTGTTTGTGTGTGTGCATGTGCGCGCGCTCTCGCGTGTTGGTGAGCGCATGCGTTAGTTGAACTTAAACGAGGGGGAAAAAGGGGGGGGGGGTGTGTTTTAATTGCTTTCGAGAGGCGGCAGAGTACTGACGGTAGTCCATCAGGCGTCGATACCCCCTGTACTCCCGATCGATCGCAGCATTATAACAGTATAAACCCCCTCGAAGAATATATTATATTCTTTTATACCATCTTAGGATGGCTGGGGAACACAAAAACGTGTTGGTTCGACTGCATGTATACAAAATCACAGGGCGCCTTTTGTGTTTTCTGACGATCTTTGGTCACATATGGTTCGAAGGCAAAAGTCAACAAGTCAACGAGAGCGGGAGCCAGTAGAGAAGGTTACACAAAACTAGCTATTTGAGTGTACTTTTTACGTTGTTTCTTTTACATAGTATGTTGTCCCAAGGAGCAGAGCAAATGTTTTACGACCCAGAAATCTGTACTGTGCATTAAAGACACTAAACTTGCTGTGTACCCTCAGATCAAAACATTGAAAGCATTTTCAACAGAGGGGTCTGACAACTGAAAATTAAAAGTGTGGGTACCTTGAAAAAGATTATTAAAAATTGATGTATAAAACTGGAATCAGCATACATGTATAAAATAGCTTCAGGAAAGTTTCCCAAAGACACAGCCAATAATTTAGAGATGTCTGTCAAATATTTTAGATTTTGTTGTCTAACAAATCAGTTAGACTTATTTTTTTAACAATCTTTTTTCGAGGTTTCTTTGGGGAGGGAGGAGGGAGGAATGTATTTTTAGTTGTAGGTTCTCTATAAGATGTTCTTGAAACAAAATTATACACATGTACATTTATGGGTGGAGAGTAACATTCGACTTTTGTCCGTTTAATGAAAAAATTAATAACATTTTGGGCTAGCCTCATTTCGATGGACGAACAGTCAGACAGTATTTCTAATCCTCAATGTCAGGGTTTAGGCAGTTGCACGCGCGTGAGCCAACACTAAGGAGTAGCAGCCTGCATAATCAAACCAGCTCTCGTTTTTTAATATATTAATATTATTAATCCTAATCCTTACCCAGGTTAAAATATACACTTAAGCATTTTCAGGCCAAGTGAACTTTGGGCTTTCATTTCCCCGCTCATGAGAGACGAAAGGTAGGTATTTTTCAAGCCCCCATCTACACTATTTATAGGATTGATAATTTTTAAAAATACACACAAAACAATCAAAAAACGACCATAGACACATAGAAGATTGATCCTGTTTAATCAGTCTTATTTTGCAGGGCGCGCTGTGGTTTTAAGTGAGTTGAACTAGGTTAAAGCTCATCGATACAATACAGCCATTTCTCGCAAAGGAAAAAGCCAGACAGAAAAAAAACAGGTAGAAAAAGGCAGGGTCTACCAGTGACGCTTCAAACTACTCACTGCAAAGCTTCTTTTCTTTGCACTTTTTAAAAGGATGAGAAGTTGAAAAAGAGGAGGGGTGGGTGTAGGTTATATTGTACATGACGTAACAGTACCAAGTTACAACATCTAGAGGACTTAAGTCCAGATTTTTAAACACCTTCTATAGCGTTGTAAGGACAAAAAAGAAAGAATAGAACGATGAGCAAAAATAATAAAAAACAATAGCAATGAGAAAGGCCTTCAAACCATCACTACATAGACTACATTGGGCATTTTGCTTACTTCACATAAGCTTGGAGTTCGTTAAAGAGAAGAAAGTCTAAATTAAATTCAAAGGGCATAACAAATGGTAAGAAATGATTGTATTCGGAACATGAAACATACATTATACAGAGGTTATAGATCCTGAGATGACTGATCTAGACATGTAATGCAAAGAAAAAGATAGAGCTTGCTGGATTTGCAACAATCACTCCATAACTTTGTCTTAGTTGCTTTCTACTCTGAGTCAGAGGCCATTTTTCAAAAGTAATAGAGAAGAATAAAAGTAAAACTGGAAAGAAGTAAATGGAACAGACCACAGATTTCACAGAACAAACTCGTCAAAAAACCCAAATACAATTTGATTGACTGTTGTAATATTTTGTTGCAGCATCGAGGTAAAAAAAAAGGGAAGGAAAGAGTGACAGTCATGAAGTGTTTGTAAAATGTAAGGCACCACTATAAAAAAAAAATGACAATGATAGTTTCAAACAGCAAAAAAAGTGTGTCTTTCCAATAGTTCTCTCCAACCCTAGGAAATCCATCTCAGCAGTCTAGGACTCTTACAAACACATGATGTACATAAGAAACTAGAACAGGGCAGTCAATCAGGTAGAGATACACATGAGTAGATTTCTCCTGTCACACTGTTTGCACAGGTGGAACCATTAGTCATACAAACATTCGAACAAAAGAATAGCAATATTTCAAGATTGAACTGAAATGAGATATATCCTTAAAAATATATACCAGGCATATTAATAACTAAATGTAACAAGTTTGATTTTTTTAAGGTGTTTCAATGACAATCAGCTCACAACTTTCCAAAACAAATTATCACAACTTTTATGTTTTATTCGATCTTACTTAATAACAACACAGATATATATCAACTTTATTAGGAGAGCACTTACTTGTCTTCGCATCCATACACACATCCACAAACATTTACTTACACACACATATACACACAAAAACACACATATTTACTTAGACACACTGGGCCCCGGGGCAACCAACCCAAGCCCTGTGCGTCCACAGGTGGCGGATAGTGGAACGGCATCTAAATATAGAGGTTAGCTGCGAATATCTAAATAAGCAGTCGCAGACCAAATGGCGGTAAGGATGGAGGGCGGGGTGAAGACTGAGGTGTGGGATCCCATTCTTCTACTCAATGTAAAATACCGTAAGTGCCTGGTGAAAGACTTGCCAGCGAGACTGGGGCGCCATATCCCCACACCCCTGGTAGATAGAACTCACTAACCAGGGATGGCAGTTCATCTAGGAGAAGGAAAACTTTGATAAAAAAAACCCTTGCTGCCTAGCAGGCAAACCCAGGAAAGTTATAGGATAAGGGAACACTCTCAGACAGAAAAGCATGCAGAAGACGGAGAGGTGGACCGAAAGATGCTGATAGTCGGGCTAGCCAAAACCGCCTCACGCAAGTCTCATTTTGAGCCATTATGATGACAGGGTCCAAACAAGATTTTCGATGTGACATTTCATCTGTGGAATCCCGCCAGGCGGATGAAATGCCAGGCCCTCTGCCTCGAAGGGGCCCACCCCAAGCTACTGCTGGTACCTCTGTCTCTTCCCGGGGAGCCAGGAGAAGAGATCAGCGGAATAAAACAACTGGCCAATCATCTCCAGAGAGTCAGCAGAGACCTCTAAAAACCTTCCAAAGGAACTGCGAAGGAATTTACAACAAGAAAGATGCCCTAAAAGACACCCTCATCAGAGAAAGGATCGACATAGTCTGTCTGCAAGAGACACACCTTACTTCAGCAAAGAGGTTTAATATCAGAGGCTACCAAACCTTTAGAAAGGATAGGAACTACGCACCAAAAGGAGGAGTGCTCACCCTAGTCGTAAACTCCATCTCGGCGAAAGAAATCAGGGTGCAAGATACAGGTGAGTCAGAAATCATAGGAGTCAAGCTCAAACTCCCAGACCGGATAGTAACAGTCTACAACTGCTATGCACCTCCTGATAAAGCTCTCACGCTTCAAGTGATGGGCATTCCAGCAGAAGACTGCTTAGTACTTGGTGACTTCAACGGCCATTCTCCAAGCTGGGGATAGAGAGACTTAGATGCCAAAGGAGAGGAAATAGAAGACTGGCAAGCTTTCATCAAGCTACACAGCTCAACAAACTAGACGATGCCATCACTTTCTTCTCCAGAGCCTGGAAAACCACGTCTCACCCAGACCTGTCATTTGCCAGCAACAGCAACAGCAGAGGATCAACACAATAAGTCATGGAACAACTTTCAACTAGTGACCACAAACCCATCCTAATCACCAGCCAAATCTCTCCCCCCACCGTATCAACTAGCACCTTCCCCAGATGGAACTACAAGAAGGTAGACGGGACCAAATTTGCATCTCTTACAGATGTACATACTACAAAAATTCATGCCGAAACCTCAAACACCAACAGAAGTGCGAGGGAGTTCACACAGGCCATACTGCAAGCGGCAAAAGACTCCATCCCCAGAGGAGCTAGAAAGGACTATGTTCCAAACTGGTCTAAAGAGCTCATAATGCTTAACGACAAAGTCACAACAGCAAGAGAAGCAGTTGAAAACTACCTACAAAAGAAAACAACATTCAGCTAAAGAAAGCTGCAGCGGAATTTAAGAAGGCAACTAACTCAGCTGTTCGGAAAAGTTGGCATGAAAAGACAAGCTCCCTAAACTTACACAGACAAGGAAACAAACTATGGAGGATTGTCAGATCATTAAACGGAGAAGACCTAAACAAGGAAGCACCAGTAATACTTGACAAAGATGGCGAGTCCAACATAGATAAACAAGCAGCAAACCTACTCAGTCAGCAGTACAAGGAAGTGGGCAAGTTCGAAATATTCCCAGATCTTCTACAGAGAAAAATACATGCTTTTGAATCCCCATAAGAACATAAAGATGATGTTATGACCAAACCACTCATAACGACAGAACTGGATAGAGCCCTACTCCAGCTCAAACCAAGACAAGCCCCAGGCCCAGATAAAATAAGCAATGACATGCTTATAGGAAACACTGCTAAGAAGAAAATCCTCCAAATATTCAACAGCAGCTGGAAGAACGGGAAAATTCCAAAAGCTTGGAAAACTGCTATACAGATACCCCTCCTCAAAGACGGAAAACCCAAGAACAGTGCAGAAAGCTACCACCCAATCAGTATCACCAGCTGTCTGTGCAAGCTTCTAGAGAGGATCCTCAACTACAGACTCTGCTGGTTCCTAGAGAAAAACCATCTTCTATCAGATAACCAAGCTGGGTTTAGGAAACATCGATTAACCGAAGACCAGATTACATACATTGCTCAAATGGTAGAGGATCGCTTCCCAAGAAAAGAACACACTGTAGCCGTCTGGATCGACCTGGAGAAGGCGTTTGATAAAGTCTGGACAGAAGGACTCATACTGAAATTACAAAATCTGAACATCTCTTACAACATGCTAAAATGGATCTCACAATACCTATATCAAAGAAGAACCTGTGTGAAACTGCAAAGAAAAAGAAGCAAAATGGAGACAATCAGTAATGGAGTCCCAAAAGGGGGAATTTTATCAGCCACCCTATTCCTGATTTTCCTCAACGACATTTCAACCACCATCACCATGAAAGTGACAGCAGCGGAGTACGCAGATGACATCGCTCTTTTATGCTCGGCAGAATCAATAGGAACAGACCAGGTACGACTCCAAAGCACACTTAACAACATGAAGTGGGCAGAAGAGTGGGGACAGAAGATCAACAAGAACAAGACCACGTACACAACATTCAGCCTCTCACCAAAACCCCGAAAGGTAAACTTGCATCTTGATGGAAATACTCTACAACATGAGTCAATTCCCACCTATTTGGGAGTGACGTTTGATCCAAGACTGACGTGGCAAGCCCAAACAGAGAGGTGCAGAAGTAAAGGCAACAGAAGAACAGCACTGCTTAGAAAGTTGGCAGGGTCAGATTGGGGAGCAAACCACACCGTCTTACGTGGAGCCTATGTTGGATATGTCCGCCCAGTCCTAGAATATGGTATCACAGCGTGGGGAACAGCATCAGACAGCAACTTCCACAAAGTAGGGAGAATCCAGAATCAAAATCTGCGGATCATCACGGGAGCAATGAAATCCACACCCATTCATGTCATGGAAACACTAACGGCGCTAGAACCCCTGAACGACAGACGCGATCTGAAAGCGATTGTTCATCGGGAAAAGGTCAAAAGAATGCCAACCCATCCAAAGAAGGATAGATCTTCAAAAAGCCAGAACAAACGCTTAAAAAGAACAAGCTTCCTCCATATGGCCAGACACTCCAGCTCTGGACTCGAAATCTCTCTTGAAGAATCTCCAACCCCACTAGACCCATGTCAAGTCCACCCCTTTCAGACCAATCACCCACCTCAAATCCAAGAGAACCTAGAAAAGCTTGGCACCAAATCTGAAGTCCCTCCTCCAATACTCAAGTCACTGACGCTCGACTACCTGGACAGAAACTTCCCAAGCAACCTGTGGAATCGAGTTTACACAGATGGATCAGCAACTGATGCAGTCTGAAATGGCGGTGGAGGTACCTACATAGAGTGGATAGATGGGACAACAGAAAGCCATTCCATCCCCACAGGATCCCTATCTTCCAATTACAAAGCAGAAACATCAGCACTCGAAACAGCAGCCACCATTTTCTTGAATCACCAAAAATCTAAAGCCAACACCGTCATCCTCACAGATGCCAAATCTGTCTTACAAGCTCTCCAAAAGCCACAAACAGCTCAAGTACGACAACTCCTTTCACTCCTATGTGATCTAAACTCCCAAGCCAATACAACTCTGCAGTGGATACCAGGTCACTGTGGCATTCATGGAAATGAAAAAGCAGACGATTTAGCCAGAGAAGGAGCCAAAATGACCCAGATTGAAGATGGCATGGATCTCTCAGAGTCAAAAACACTAATAAAAACTGCTTTAAGAAACAGATGGAAAAGGTCCCACCCTAAGCACA
>NW_004797591.1:198500-216000 GCF_000002075.1 Aplysia californica | reverse complement strand
AAAGGCTCATACAGCTTCATGCAGCCTCTTCCCTCCAATTATTGTGTATTTCTGATCGCCTGGAGACATGTAGCATAACATGTATCACTAAATCTTTCAAATCTATGCATTTGCAGTTCATAGTAGTATGCCCCTTTCGAGAGCTATAAAAAAGAATGTAAAAAGAGGCAAAAAATCCAGTAAAAACCTTACAGCGACTAATCAAGGATATTTTGTTCCTATGACAATCTTGGCCAGCTGGTCATCTGGGTCAGTCAGCTGGGTCATAAGGTGCGGGATCTCCTCCCAACTGCCTTTGTCCACAAAGGAGAATACAAAGATAACTGCGTCCACACCTGACTTGCAAGCCTGGAACCAGAAGAAACATAACTTAAGTCACTGTGTTTCGAGACACCATCAAACTAAAAGAAGGTCAACTACTCAAAATCAACACCACTGAAATATCAGCACTGGCATAATTCCCCGTTTTTCATGTCTAAGGTCCATAGAGAGTTTCCTACTCTTAGCTCAACACAGGAGGATGCAATCTCATTTGTAAAATACACAGTCAAACCTGCTTAATGGTCTCTTTTCCAAGACAATTGCCTGGACAAACGACCACATTCAACCTTTCATTTTTTTTCCTATACCATAATGACACTGTCAGCGATTATATATATATATATATATATATATATATATATATATATATATATATATCATATACTTCTAGGTATAACTTACAGGAGCAAAAAGTTTTAAGAGTCTCTGCAGATGATAACTACTGAAGGATATATTTTTCCCATCTTGATTCTACACAAATTTCTGTTGTTTTCTCGTCGTGCCCTATCCTGCAAAAAGCTGATGACTCACTATGAGACCAGAATAAAAATGCAAAGTATCTACATAGATAACATGTCAACAGTAATTTTAGGCTTTTCTTGTTATTCAGAATTCAACATTCATAAACATTGCTTTATTTTCCTCAAATGTGCCCAGGTAAAAAAGTCAGCCCACAGCAAATGGACCCAAACTAACAACATGTTTCTATTTACAAAGAAAAAAAACAAAAAAACTTACAGGCAAAATATGGTCAAATTTCTTCAATGTGATCTCTCCCGCATCCCAAAAGGTCAGGTTCATCAAAACCTTTTTGTTCAAATGAGCAATTTTCACCGGCCAGTACATCTTTGTGGTCTGGATGCCTGCAGAGTTAAGATGGTCAAACCTAAATAATAACTTGTATTATGAGACTTTCTTTTTATCATATCAATTATGTCTTTTCGCTACTGGGTACTTTAAAGTACGGACTTAAAAACAAGACAGAAAGAAAGTGTGTGTGTGTGTGTGTGTTGGGATGATGGGGGGGGGGGGTCGTAATAAAGCCCCAAATGAAGATGTACCAACAGCATAAAACCAACCTAATTAAGACAAGGTGAAGTATACAAAACCAAAGCATTTATATGCATGCATATGTATGCACACTGTCAAATATTTCAAATCTTGCACACTGCAGCAATCCTACTTTTCAAAATTATGTTCCCATAACAGACTGCAGATACTCTTTCTATTCACTCAAATTTTTTCACAGAGTCATAAAGATATTTAAAATGTTGTCATCTGTATTCTGATAACCCCTAAAAGGCAATTTTCAAATTGATTACTTCCCACCTATGGGAACACCTTTTTAAACAACACGAAACATCTGCCACCATTCAAATGAAAGTTAATATCACAATTTGTTTTGTATGACCAGTCTTTAAATCAAGCAGTTCAATAGTGAGCTTTCCCCACCCCATCTCAACAACAACAAAAAAGCCGAACTCTTACAACAAAGTCTAGAAAGAATATAACAACTATGACTAATGTTACCATAACATGAAGCTAACCCAAACCACAAAATTGTGATCAATTCAAATAGGGGCAACACATGTGGTATGAAAACATCCAAGGAGCGAAAGTGCAAAAACAAACTAAGTTACAGACAGACATAAACCACACACACCCTCAAAGCTCTCTCTCTTTCTCTCTCTCTCTCTCTCTCTCTCTCTCTCTCTCACACACACACACTCTCTCTCTCTCTCTCTCTCTCTCTCTCTCTCACACACTCTCTCACATACACACACACACACACACACAAATAATCACAAACAGGAACATATTCAAACACAAGCATACACCCAAGCACATAAAAACACACCCACCCACCCACACAGACAAAGACACAAATGCACAAATACACAAAAACATACACATCTGTAAACAAGTACTACCACAGACTGTCCCCTCCCACACGCACCCCCCCCCCCCATACAAACATACAAGGACGTACCAGCAGTCTCACAGTGGACAGATGTCAATCCATGACCGGACAGATGGACAATGGTGCTAGTTTTGCCCACCCCACTCTTGCCCACCACCACCAGCTTGTAGTGGGCATCTTCCATGGAGGCACTGGCAGGGAGAACAGGCCGCTCCAACAAGCCTGCACAGGATAAACTCTGATACAGTAAAACCTTGGTCATGCCTTATTACAATTCAAATGTTAAATTTTTTTTTGTCCAAATAATGCCGCACTTAACCCTATCCGTACGCCAGGGGTCATTTTGTACTCCAGGGGTTGTATTCTTCACATTTTAGAATACTTCTAGTGCGAAGATCTCTTTGAAACTCTCAGTACTCAACAAATTATTTGGACAAACTACTATGCAAAGAGTACGGATCGGATTAATGAGTAACTTTCCACTTTGGAAAATCGGGGCACAGAGTTTCCCACATCGTATGGATATGATAGTAAAACACAACGTACAGATAGGGTTAATGAATACTTCTAGGAGATTCATGGCTATCAAGCCTTTTGATAGATTGGTATTATATCATAACATAATTCCTTTGGAAATAACTGGAATAGCTTCTTTTTACGTTAATACAGTCTGTAATGAAACACAACAATAACTGAGAGACATATAAGCTGCTTATATATCAAAATCTGACTCAGTGCTTCAAAAGTAATGGCAGGAAAAACGATTAGCCTCATTTCTTTTATCAATTGCAACACAATAAAAGGAATCTGTCACAAGTTCTATGACTCTTAAAAACTACTACTGATACTCATAATCACTTTGTTAATCTCACAAACAAATAAGCTGAAAGTAAAAAGCCTTTATAATTAACATACAGGAGTTGATAAGGTGAATAAATTTACAGTCATTGTTTCATACAGTATTCTTCCAAATCAACTAAGCTACAAGTGTGGATACACAATATTCAATAGTGGTATAATTACACAATAACAGGACAATCTACAACAAATCGGCTTGACATAATGATATAATTACCATATGATCGGAGGCGACTTCCATCAGCTGATGAAATAGATCGCAATATCTCTGCTCCCTCAGAGGTCTGTAACCAGTCATGAACTAGCATGTTCAAAGAGTTCTCAAACCAGTCAAATCTGCTCATCAGAAAAATGGAAATGAATGGGACACGGTAGAGTCTACGTTCTCTAACGTTAGAGGATGTATACAAGCTGTCTACATTTTCTAATGCTCAGTGCTTCCAAGCGTGGCATCGAATCCCGGTCCCGGAAACTTTGGTTGTTTTTTTTTCCTCTCCTTCTCCTTACTGACCAACAATTTGCCCCCGGACCCCCAACCAGGACGAATAATAATTGGTAGGGGTCTAGGGGCGCAAGAGGGCCCTGGATAAAGAAAATTTTCAATTGAAGAGCTAAGATTTGGCCTCTCTGATTCTAAAATAAATTTTAAAAATTAGACTCACAGACCAAGGAAAACCACTGTTGAAAATGTACTTTAACCATGCATAAATTGGTAAAAGGAAAAGTAGGCTTATACTTAGTAGATAAAAGCTCCTCTTGGGGACAAAACCAGAATGTGCATGCTTCACCACTACATAAGAAATTATAAAGCAACAAATTATAATTATGGGGAAAATTGTTGGGCAGTCGGGAGGAGGAGAAGAAGAAAAAACACCACAAAAAAAACTAATTAAAAAAACAAACTAATAAAAAAAAAAACTCCCGGGACCGGAATTCAAACCCACACTCATAAAGTAATTGTAACACTTCAAGCGCAGACACACTGACCATTCGATTATCAGAACATCCAACGGTCAGATGTATTAAGCTTAATTTATACAGCATTGTTTCAGAAAAGGCAACAACATAGATCAAGAAGTAGACATCTAGTTTTCTACTTCTACAACAAAGAAAGTGAGAAAGTCGGAAACACGGGGATGGGGGAGGGATATCAAGGAGGCGGGGGGATCGGATCGGCAAATGAGGTCTGGAGGAAACTTTTTTAAAAATGGTGGAAAATTGGAAGCACTGAACGTTAGAGAACGTAAACAGTTTGTATACATTCTCTAATGTTAGGGAACGTAGACACTTCCATGTGACACTGATATTCACATAAAAAAAGCAAACTTAAGGAGCAAAACTGTTGGGATTTTTTCAACACATTTCATTGCTGTGAATACTGCACAGAAAATAACCAAGCAAACAACAAAAAGCTTGTGTTAGGAATATAAACTTATGCCAAAAAAAGCACAATACAAACTTTAAAAAAAAAAAAAGCATTGCCAGACAAATTGGGAAGATCCATTACTACTGTTTCAATTGTTAGTCAAAATAAACAGTTGATAAAAACCTCCAGCCCCCTTAGCACATTCATATATGATAACAAATGCGCAATATATGTGAGAAAGGAATGCCCTGCAGAAAATGTTGAGAACAAAGTATAGTATATGACATGAATCCAGAGGGTCAGGGAGAGACAGCAACCTGCGTGGAAAAGCCAGAAGAATATCCAATCAGCTGGTAACTGGCACGATCAGCAGTCAGACCCTTTCATGGATCCTGGAGAGGAGGGAGGAGCAGCTATGGCATTGTGCCTCCGGCAATGATGCCTATTCTCCAACCAAGGAAGTATCAAATGCAACAGACACAGCATTTACCAGAAAACATCACATTTTGTTCCAATACATGTAATTCATATTAAAAAAACAGTGACTATTGACAAGGATAAAGAATAACATCGTTCAAATGACAAGCACAAATACAACTGATAGCATGGACATAAAGTACTTGTGGAGCATGCTACACAGAAGCACACTCTTCAGTTTGCCAGCCTTCAGTTAGACAAATTTGCTCAGCAAAAAGCACACGCAACTCTGACCCTCTTGCAGGTCAATAAATTTTCTCTAGATTGAAGTGCCACAGGTGGTGAAGCTTATCTCCCCTACCACGCTCTTTTGAAATATCATGCCCATTTATTGCTCTCCAAATCCTATTGATTATGGGACGGCCAGCAGCCAACTCACTCTCAGCTCTTATATAAAAGCTAAAGAGGCTGGTGAAATCAACATCCAGAGAAGTTTGCTCCTGAATTTATCAGATTTACAAATGAAAATATACACGTTATTTATACAGAAGACAGAAACTTTTAAAGAGCGAGTATTCATTGAATAAATACTCAGTAAGGTCTGTATAAATCTTTAGTACAAAGTGATGATGCAACAGTGACAAATTAATAATAAAAGTGGAAAACCAGGATTTCATGAAAGAAGAACAGTATTCACAGATGGGATTTTGTGTGCACTCTGGTAAGAGAATGAAATAGATTTGTTTTTAAGAACATGATGTGAAAATATCTCTTAGCTTTTGCTGTTTTTCGATTTCTTCTGTTTCACCATTTTTTTCTCGCACGCCTTTAACCATAGAGAAGAGGCCATACAATTTTTTAATCAAACTGCTTTACCTAAATAACATTATTTCTGTAGTCTTCATCAAAACTTGAAAGTGAAAAATTATCTCTCTCTCTCTTTTACTCTCTCTTCATCACTTTGAAATGTCTATACTATAACTATCTGACCATGTCACTTTTCTTCCCTCTCATCAATGTCTCAAACACTATAGCAGGGAGTGCATAGGAAGTAGGATGCTTGTATCCCACATTTGAGCTTGAAAAGACTTTGAAAGTCATAATGATGTAATGGTAGAAATACAGTCAAACTTATGAATTGGTTTTACCAATTGTGCACTGGCACAATCAGTAGAAGGACCCTCGGCAACATTTTGGAGAGAGCAACGGAGCATCAATGGATTGTCCGGAGTGCAGGGATGTTGCTTCCTGAAACAATGAACAATGAACAATTTTACCATGCCAAAGGGAGTGATAAACTCATTAGCTTTCTTCATTCAAAATCTGAAATATTAATTAAAACAGTATACATGTCAAAGTTTTCCTCTTTCCTTTAAAACCAACTCAGTGATCAATATGTTACAGGACATATATGACTCTCTGAACAGGTTATTGCAGTCATTACAATTATTAAACTAGAGAGGTCCAAAACTTATCAAACTACCAAAGTTCCTATCTTCCCACACAAAGGAGAAATGCACAAATGGGAAAAAAAAAGAAAATGTTCAGTTACATGTACCATAGGCCATATAGCCCAGGGATGAAAATTGTAAAGACAAAGATTTGGAAGTTCGTTAGGTAAGAGTAATAGTGATAATTCACATGACAAAACGTTGTTAAGCCACTTAAAGAACTGAAAACAGTGACAAAAAAAGCTTTCATGCCTACAGAAAGATCAAATAAGTGCAATACAGATTAATACAAATTACCAAGGATCTTGTCCCCCTAGTATTTCAGTTCAAAATGCTATAAGTATGAGTTAAACAGAATATAATTTTTTTTTATAAACTGGCAATTTGCAAAAACTAAATCACTAAATCCTTAGAATTTTATTTAGATGTCTCACAACACGTTCGTGTTAATTTTTTTCACAACAGATGAGAGAACATGAAAGCAAAGGAAATGTAAAAAGAAATAATCTCAACAAAACAGAAAAAAGTAAAATCCAAAAATAACTAACACACAACACAGAAATAAATCAAATGACAAAGAAACATTTATAACCACTTTTTATTATTAATTCTTTATATCGTACCTAGAGCTTAATCATCAGAAAAGAACTTGCTTTGTTAATCACAAACACTAGTTGGTACTCCCCTCAAAGAAATGCTCCTGTTACCTTTCACAAACACAATGAAATTCAAGACCCAAAAAACTCAAAAGCTAAAAAATCTCAGCTTTAGTTTCATTTTTATTACGCAAAGAGAAGAGTTTATCAACATTATGGCCAATAAGAGCAGGGCAAAAGCATTATAGACAGAAACAAGAGTTGGAAACAAAAGAGATAAAGACTTACTAGAGGCACCCTCCAAGAACCCACAAAAGCCATACTAAAGTGAAATGAAAATCAGAACTAAAGGCATGAAGACATGTACCCTACCAACTGTTCATGTAGCATAAGTGGCTACAGACAATTTGACCTTCAGTCCAAGTTATTTATTACATACGATCTAATCAATACATCACTTACTCAAATGTCAGAAAATACATGTGTTGCCAATGCTAGTTAAAGAATGTACTCTGTCGTCCAAAGACAAAGCAATGTATCTGTACATTTCATGAATATTGAAAAAAAAAATGTCTTAAAACTTTTAATGCTTAGCCTGTCTAAATTCTAAAAAGCTTTTAAACACAGTTGTGGCGAAATGTAAATAATACATTACTCAATCATCAACAATAGCATTGAGATCAGTCATTCATGTTCATGTAACTTTACCATTTTGAAAACTTTTTTTTTGTAAACACATCGCCTTTGACACAAGAGGGACATGGGCAAAACCAGTAAAACAAATCAATCAAACATAAAAACCCTGTTTTGTCACATATGTTGCTATGCCTCTGAACAGCAGAATTCTTGACCAATTTTCATTGGAAACTTCACACCCTTCACATACGCTTTCATCAATACGTTCATTTTGATACTGAATATAGTCTTGCTGCTTGTGAACATAAATTTCCCAACTGCTCTCATTTGAAATTGAAATCATTAGAGTGTTGACTTTCCTTTGAAGGGGGATCATAGATGTACACAAAGTAGCCTATTGTGAGCCACTTACTTTAATGAGAAAATAAAAGGTCATGTAATGATGCTTGCATGTGGGAAGAACTATAAGAACATGAAACAAGACAATCAAACATTGCACAAATCTATCATTATCTTACATATATAAAATGAAACATATACATTTGGTTTTCTTCCAACACTCTTTGTCTCCCCATTTAAACCCCCTTCTTCTACTCTTTCTCCTTTTCAATTATAAATATATGTGAAAAATAAAAGTACATGTGTATTAACTTACAAAGGGACCTGTATAAACAGATGCATGCACATCAGTATATATGTTGCATCATTAAGGTATATGCAGTAAGAAAGGGAGTGCTTTAAAAAACAAATGTGAGGACAATATTCTTCGCATGTTTGGGCTTTGAAAGAAGTAACTGTGTCTCTGATTAGTTCAAAATAATACTGAAGGAAACGGATACAAATACAAAGCCCAAAAACCATGAGAATTTTGCATTTCACTTTTTAAAAAAAGGAAACTTGGTACAATCATTGTTTTGATCAATATCTAAAACTCTTTCTAAATTTGGTCTGCTCAGAGGCCTTAGTTAAAATAAAAGGCTTCAGTGCTTCTCATCAGAGCAGTAAGATAAACTAACTCTTTAGACAGTTGCATTTCACATTGAAGTTGCTTTAAGTCAAGTGGCAGCAGGAATCAGTCACCAATACCCAATGCACATCACCCATTTGATACCTTAGATTTGTTTGATATTTTTCGTGTCACCTTTGTTTGATTTGGGAGAGGTGAGTCAGGACAAAGAATCCATTTGAAATTTGCAACTGCTTGAGATTAAACTTTGAGTGCAAAATTTCAAAAATAAATGTTGAATCAGCTTAACAAAATACACAAGTAGCTCCAATGGAACCTGAATTGATACATGAAAGATTAAACCTAAGCAAATAATAATTGTATTAACTGAATTGATGGGAAAGATTAAACTTAAGCAAATAACTGTGTTAGTTAATTGATTGTTGATGGTGATCTTGAAGTTATACATATCAAGGTCACCAAGTGAGTCATGCATTTGTTATCAAAGCTCCTACACACTGCCTGTGCCTTGTACAGTATGGCAACTTGGTCTATAGCAGTGCTTGCCAACCTGGGTGATATCGTTCATTGGTGTGCAATTTGGTAATTCTGGTGGGTGGTAGTGACAAGCATTATTTTATGGCCTGCTTGTAACTATACAGTAATATCCACTTAAGATCCCAGTGCTTGGGAGAAAGGAAAACGCAGGATCTTGCATTAGGCAAAGGAGATCTTACCCAAATCATCTGGGAGAAGAATCCACAGTGACTCATGGTCAAAACCCCAGTTGGTAAAATGATCTCCCCATACTTTGAAATGAAGTGACTACTTTATGGCGAGCAAAGAGAATGACAATTCACATGGAACTCTTCTCAAGTTGATGAGGCATGCCCTTTTTACTTATCCAATTGTGAGCCTTATGATCCAGGTCAATCCCATTGCTCCTCCCATTAACCTGTCCATAATTTACGACTTTCCTTCACTGACCAAGTTCTCTGCCCATGTCGTAACACATTATTCTGTAGTGATCACATCAACTGAAATTCAAAGAACAAAAGGTAGGCTCATGGCCAACAAATGACCCTATAGAAGACATAACACAGAGACAATCCGACAGTCTCCGAGTATGTTTCCTAAATTCAGGTGTAAAGCTGAAAGACAAGTACCAAGGTCAGGGAAACAAAAGCATCAAAGAGTTCATAATTCCATGTGCTCCTGTCTGATGTGGCCTTGCAGACCCTATCCACCAACAGTGTGAACAAAGTTCAAGCAGTAGGATCAAAATGCAGCATCTGTGACTTTTGGGGAAAACAAGTGCATTGATCTCAGTGTGATCCAGTCTGGGGCAAACAACTTATTATTAAAATTTACATCTGAGATGTGATCGCATTCATGAGAGTGGATGATCTGTAAAGTGACAGGCAGTACAATGACCGCAAATTTTCCCTGTTTGATTAAATCGGTTGCATATGCCCAGGTTTTTGTTACTTTTAAGTAAATTATGATCTGGAATGCCATTATATCTTAGCCAAATATCTTCAGAGCAGGATTTAAGGGATGTCTTCTGTGTAGAAAAAAGTTATGTTTTCTTAAAACAGCAGAATTTTAAAGCAAACCATGATCATAAGCCATGGCATCATAGACAGAGGCTACCTACTGTACATGTTGGGTGGTGGAAAGAAAATTTTAGGCTGTTTAAATGTCACCCTGGTAAGAGAAAGGTTGACAAACACTGGTCTAAAGAAAAATTAACTGTTCTGATTTTTATTGAGATGTACGAGGGCTGTCCCACGGAAAACCGGAATTTGGCTGTAATTTGAAAACTATTCAATATTTTCACATTCTGTAAACGCACACTTGTAAAACAATCATTTAGAAATTTCCCGATTGAGCACCATGAGCATCGCACAAACCAAACGAGCACAGCAGTTCTCAAAAGATGGCTACCCCCTTGGAAAATTGGTCAAAGGGAGAAGTGAGGTCTTCTGTCATTCGGTTTCTGACCGCAAAAGGTCTCAAACTTTTGAAATACACACTGAAATAAAGTCAGTTTATGGGGAGAAAGTAATGGCAAAGTCACAGATTGAGTGATGTAGTAAGTTCAAAGCCGGGCACTCTGATGTCAATGACAAAGTTTACCCAGGATCTTGTCGTTCTGCCAAGACTGACGACAACAAGAGTCGCGTTAACGAACTTATTCAAACAGACAGGCGCCTAAAAATTAGCAAAATTTGCGAGTCGCTAAACATTTCAAAGTCGACTGTCTATAGGATAGAGTTTGATGAGCTGCACTATTGAAAGGTCTCTGCTTGATACTTGATGGGTTGGGGCCGAAAAAGACCAGCGGGGTCATTTTGCAGCATGGCAACACAACGCCACACACCGCAAACGTCACGAAAGACTGGTTCCAAAGGTTCGGCTAGGAAGTTCTACTACACCCCCCTCACAGTCCTGACTTGGCCCTGTCAGATTATCCCTTTTTTGAACCAATGAAACGCCATATTTCTGGACAGCGATTCACCGACGACGAAGACTTCGTGGAAGCTGTGAACGATTGGTTGAAATCCCTTGACGAAAGATTCTTCAGGGAGGGTATCTTCTCCCAGATCCAGCGATGGGAAAATGTGTCCAGCGGGATGGTGATTACATTGAGAAATAAAGCACATGTTGAGGTATGATGTGTTACAGTTTTATTATAATAGGACAAAGATTTTTGCTTTTACGGACCTTTTACGGTTTTCCGTGGGACAGCCCCCGTACAGACCCACAAGTGCCTGTGGAAAATTTCAAACACTAGACCTACAACAACACGTAACATAAATTATGAAGAGAGAGGGTGAATGAAGAGCTTACAAATGTCCAGGTTTAGCCTCTTTCTTTTGTTCAGTAACAGCACACAGAGAGTAAGCACCTGCATCTGTGTTGTATTGTAACGATGATTAGGAGTTACGCTGTTGAATGAAGGAGAGCCGAGTCTGATTCCCACGTGGGGAGACATTTTTATCAAGTATCTCCGTTTTTCTACTGGGATGTTGTATCCAGATTCAAATTCTTCTGAGCCCAGGTTGGCCTGACAGAGTTGGAAACCCATGATCTCTGAATGATCTAAGTTGTGTTGATGGCGGCATAAAAAAACGAAGTGACTATTTCTCCGAACGCTCGGGAAAAAAAAGTTTAACTCTATTTCTCCAAACGGTTTCTGATCTCCAGATTTTTTGGTTATCTGCCACATTTAGGCATCATCCTTTCCTTCTGCCATTCTGCGAGGACTGGGAGGAAGCATTTTTTGCATCAAATTCCCTAGATCTAGAGATTTTTAAATGTCTGTTCAGATACTTCAGTTGGTTGGGACAGCGTACCCTGACTATACTTCATTCGAAAATACCTTCAAAAGGTACAGTGAGAAAACAAGACAGCTCGACCTCGACAGTAACCTATTTTGCACTTAGTCACCCAGCAAAAACTAAAATCCTTCATGTAAAAAATCCCTCCACCTCCCCCCCCCCATGTTCACACCTTACACACACACACTGACACACACACACACATGCACACTCACACACATGGGCCACTCCATTCGCTTATTGTCAACAAATCTCGAGAACGGAAACCGTTCGGAGAAATAAAGGTAAGATTGTACTTTACCGGACCACAGGTCGGAGCTACTTTCGCTATGGTGCCCCTGGTGCCTAGTGGCCCGCTATTCTTCGTTTCTGAGCTCCCCTACTCACTCTCCTGCTCAGTTTTCTACGTCCACAACCTTCGACCGTCAACAATCGACTGACGTCTCTTACCGGGTTTTTCAGTCATCACCGTACCCTTTGACCCACGACCCTGACACTTTGAGGCTAATTGGTCAATCTAATCACGTGGTTCACTATTCTGATTTGCTCGCGACTCTGCTGGCTTGGCCTACTCCTGGTCCGGCAAAGTACAATGGAGGGCTAGAGATCCGCGCACAAGAGCTCATTTGCATAATTGCAACCCCCTCAGCCCTGCTCGCGACTTGGCGAGTATCTACCTCGTTGTCCACTCATGTTATTGTTTATATGTGTGTGTGTGTGTGTGTCTTTAAATTATTGTTGTCAGAGGGGCTAGCCCCCCTGAAACCCCCCCTCCCCCCACAGTTGTTACATTGATGGGTAAACACGACTTTCCGCTCATGTTATTGTTTCGCATTTGTGTGTTTTCTTTAATATTTCCAGGGGGGCAAGCCCCCCCTCAACCCCCCTCCCTCCCTCCTGTTGGTATGATACACGGTGGTCGATCAAAGTTAATTCCCCTGCCCACTCTCAACCACCACCTCTCGCTCACCTCGCCTCACCAGTCGCCGTTGACTTGCACTGTGCCTGCGCGAAGTCGCCCGCGGAACTACCTTTTGCCTTTTGTCCACACGTAGAGTACTATGAGTGCGTAGTTAGGCTAGGCATGCGTAGTAATCACGGGCCGAGACGGGTGGTCCGGTAAAGTACAATCCAGCCGAAATGGTAAATAAAGTTCAAGTTTAAATTTTCTCGAACGTTCAGAGAAATTAGAGTCTAGAGCCGGCCCATAAAAAATCTACACATTTAATCTACAAAAAGAGTGCAAGCAAATCACTGTTGTAGAAAGAGACTGGAATTGGAATGGACTAGAAATAGGCCTATACCTATACTATAGATCTACTACTTTATACTATAGATCTACACAGCTGACACAAGAATGGAAAGTCTTTAAGTTTTAGTGAGGATTTACAGCGCTCGCAACTGCATAAGGTCATAATATAGTCAAACCTGCGCTGACGGCCACCAGTACAAACGGCCACCAGTACAAACGGCCACTTTCTTTTTCCCCCCTTGCCTTTTTTCTATATAATTTAACTGTGTAAAACGGGCACCTCTGTCCAACGCGGCCACCATATTTTAACACACAACCCCTATCACACTAAGCAATAGCACCTGTCTTAGACGGCCACCTTAGTGACTCCATTACGTTTTGTCATAAATTGTGCATTGGCCCCTGGCATTGTGGGCGTGCCGTCAATTCAATCACCTGTCGTTGTTGTTAGGTAGTCCCTCCAACCGATCATGTCGAGTAAGCTCCTCCCACTGTTTACCAATAGCTACCAATTTTCAGCTGCTGGTGAGGTAAGCGTGTGATCTCTCATAACCCATAAGCCCCGCCCAGATCTCATACACAAATCGTAAGTGAGATGAGTGGTCACTGTTTACCCAGTCTGTAACAAAGTCAAAGTAACAAAGGACGTCAACATGAACTTGTTACAGAAGCGTCCCTCGTTCTCCGAGTGGTGGCGACCCATGTGTTTGTTTTAACATGGCACTCGGTGTTCCTTGTCTGATACATTTCTTTTTATTGTCACATTTGTGCAAAATCAACCTCAAAATAAAATTTACAAACAAAATGCAAATAAACCAAAAACAGCAACAAAGACAACAATGGGGTACTTTCGATTGAGGCCTTAGATGGGAATGGTTTGTTTTCTTCCTCTTGATCAGTCCTGCCTAAGACGGCCACCTGTCTTATACGGCCACTTTTCTCCTTGACAATGGCTGGCCGTCTTACACAGGTTTGACTGTAGGCCTATTATATGACCAATCGCAAGAGAATTGGACGATAATGGGAATGTGTGTAACTGTAACAGAAACAGATGGTTCCTATGAAAAATATGATACGATTTATCGGTGTGACCAGGGCATCTTAGACTCCTTCACTTGATACTTAAAGTTAAAGTAATAATCACTAGATTAGATCTAGAAATCTAGTTACCAGAAAAGGACCGACGTGTTCAATCAATCAAGCCACATTTTTTCTTTCTTCCCAAAAATAGCTTTGGCTAGAAGTTACGGTTCAAGCGGATTCGTTTCCCGGAGTGAATACAGACTTTGCATTTCCATTCTGTTCCTCTGTTGTTTGTTTGTCAACATACCAGGATAGGTAACTCTCGCGGGAAGAAAGTACGGGACGTTACCCTTGAAATATTCCGTAGATTTCGGGCGTAGAGTTTTCTCCTGTGCATGTTAAAGAAAAAAAATAATATTATTATTTCATCCATTGGGGCCGAGGCGCTAAACTATCTTTTACCCCCTCGATTGGGGCCTATATGGTGATAGAACATGATTTATCATATTTGTGAAATTGCCAGATGTAATCACTCTTTGAATAATAATAATAATAGATAGCATTTTTATAGCGCATATCCCCGCTCAACAGCAGGCTCTATGCGCTTTACACTATATTATTACCCCAGCAGACCATAGAACACTCCGAAACATTCTCAGCTTCCCGGGAAGCATACAGTGCAAGCAGCCGATTAAGCGCTCAAACACTAACAAACTGACAAGATCTTTCGCTGTCTATAGCCGGGTACCCATTCCCACCTGGGTGAAGTGAGGGAAATTCGTGTAAAGTGCCTTTCCCAAGGACACAACGTCGGGTCCCTGACAGGATTCGAACCCACGACCTTACGGTTGCGAGTCCGAGAGCCTAACCATCATCATCATCATCATCATCATCATCATCATCATCATCATCATCATCATCATCCAGTGCCAGATCTGCGACAGACATAAGCGATCATGGTTTTCCATTCATTCCTTTGCTCGGATGCTCTAAAAAAGCTACGTTTCCCTGATCTTTCCCTGTTACCCATTTGTTTAGGTTCCCTAAGTATGTTGTTCTGGGCCTGCCCCTGCCTCGCTTGCCCTCAATTTTGCCAGTGAGAGCTTGATGTTCAAGACCCTTATGTCTATTCAGGTGTCCCGAAAACTGCATTTGTCGTTTCCTGATTGTTTTTAACATTGAGCGTCCCACGTGGGCTTCGTCGAGCACTACCTCATTTGATTTCTTTTCCTTCCACGATACCCTTAGCAGTCTCCTAAGAAACCACATTTCTGTTGCTTCTATTTTATTTTCACTGTCTTTATAGTGATTGTCCAGCATTCATAGCCATATAGAAGGGTTGACCAAACATAGCATTTCAGGACTTTCATTTTGGTGTTCATTGAGATGTTTCTAGTTCTCATGATTGGGCTCATTTTATTGAAACTAGCCTTAGCCATTGCAGTTCTCCTTTTTATTTCTGTGGAAGATTTGGCATCAGATGTTATCATATATCCTAGATATTTAAATTGTTGGACTTGTTTGATCTTTTCACCTTTGCTAATGAGATTACAACTAGGATTTGCTGCTTTTTAAATATATATTACCATGCATTCTGTTTTCTTTACATTCAACAATAATCCTTTACGTTCACTTTCTTTTACAACAGTATCTAGAAGCAATTGAAGGTCCTTTTCGAAGCCTGATATTAAAACTTTGTCATCTGCATACCCGATGTTATAAATATTTTCTCCATTTACTTTGAGGCCAGGACATTTTTCTATGTTTCTAAGGATTGTTCCATTGTACATGTTAAAGAGGTCTGGTGACATAATACATCCTTGCCTCACTCCTCACCTAATCTGCTTATATTCACTGTATCCTCCATTAATTCGTACAGCAGCATTTTGGTCCCAGTACAAATTTCTGATAATACTTAAATCTTTTCCATCTATGTCTAGCTTTTCTAGTATCTTAAATAGCTCGTCATGTCTAACTTTATCGAACGCATTTGAATAATATATGAAGCATAAATACAGATCTTTCTGTGCTTCAATACATCTTTCCATTAACATTGTTACGGTGAATATAGCATTTCTGTCAGGAACAAAGCGAATTGCGTTTTAGATATCTCTGGTCTTACACTTTTTCTCAATTTTCCCATTATTAAGTGCAGCAATATTTTTTTTAAATGACTCATACGGCTAATTGATCTATGCATATCACACTCAGTGGCACATGGTGTTTAAGGTAAAGCTATAAAAACTGACTTCATCATATCTTCTGGGATCTCACCGTTGTCATAAATAGCATTTAGGACCTTTGTTGCTATTTCAGTGCCTAGTTCTTCATGCGCGACCATCACTTCAACTGGAATATTATCTGGCCCTGTGGCTTTTCCTTGTTTCATTTTCAATAATGATAATAATATATATAAATGTAGCTTTAGTTTCTTCTTTCGTCCCGTCTTTCTGTCGATTGCTGAGTGTTACACCAGCTTCGGGAATGAAATGAGCTGGCTGTCCGATGGAGGTGATCCGCAGTTCCAAACAGCTATAATAATACGCCGTGCACTAGTCATCATCGGGACCACGACTAGGCCTATTCCCAGTACAGACCAGAAAGAGGGAACGAGGAAGAAAGGGAGAAAAAAGAAAACAAAAGCAAAACAAATGATTAGATAACAGGTAAATTGATTCGCGCAACTCGTCAATAACTAGTTCTCCGTAAGGCCTACTATTTGTTATGTTTGAGAAACAATCCAAAAACACACGTAGATCAACACGGCCGATCAATCTTATCTAACGTTATCTTTTTTATGTTTTCACATTTTCGGCTATTATGCACGCCATTGCCAAATCGGAAAAGCACCCGACGCAGCAGTGGGAGCAACAACAGCAGCACTATCTTAGAGATGAAAAGGGAACAGAAGGAGGAGAGAAAGAATGTTTTTCTTTTCTTATTCCACGTGGAAAACAGGTCTGAGCAGGTCTGTTTTCAGCCAGTAAAAAGTAAACAAATGTGAATGGATGGGTGAATTAATATTGAAAGAGAAAGAAGGGAAGAATGGGTATTCTATGAGAAAATAACGGGCCTCTTCAAATAATGATTAAATTTGATTATGGTCTCCAACTGAGCAAGAAATAACATGCTTTTTTTGCATGACGTTTTCCGCAGTGTGCATTGATTAGTGACGCAATGTGACCATTCTCAGGGACTAAACACGAAAAAAAAACTTTCCTACCTCCTCCTATGTATCCCAGACCCATTCTTAATATTAATTCAGTTAGCTAATAGCGTACATTATGAAGAAGAAGAAGAAGAAAAAGAAGAAGAAGAAGAAAAAGAAGAAGAAGAAGAAGAAGAAGAAGAAGAAGAAGAAGAAGAAGA
>NW_004797591.1:195721-198132 GCF_000002075.1 Aplysia californica | reverse complement strand
GAGGAGGAGGAGGAGAAGAAAGGGGGGGGCATGGTCTTAATTTAAATTAATACAGACCTCTTGGAGTCGGGTAAGGGCAGGGTAGGATGACTGAGCGCTATTTCTTACTTTAGGCCTGATGTACCTTTTTCATCAGCTCACGTTTCTGTCCCTGGTACAGCTATATTATAAGCGAGAAATTATATATAACATGATTATACAAGCTCGTTCGGCAGAAATTAGTGGGGCTTATTGTTTTGAAAATACATGAATGCATGTGTTTGCTTAAAATGGCTAACATTGAGGTTATAAAGGGCCTTAGGTCCAGCAGGTTTTAGAGCAGCTATAAGAGGCATGGCAACTCACAAAAGAAACATACATGACATCTTTTATTGTTCTCATAATCAATATCAAAATACGCAAGTGTATAAAATAACATTATCGTTTTTGTGATGATGATGACGAAATAATAATAGTGGGCTAATAGTAATGACTATAATAATAATAGTACTAATATCGATGATAATAATCATTTTAATAATAATAATAATAATAATAATCATAATAATAATAATAATAAGAAGAAGAAGAAGAAGAAGAAGAAGAAGAAGAAGAAGAAGAAGAAGAAGAAGAAGAAGAAGAAGAACTTTTTTAATTTTTAAAATTTTTATTATAATAATAATAAAAATGATAAAAATAATAATAATGATAATAATAATAATAATAATAATAATAATAATAATAATAATAATAATAATAATAATAATAATAATAATAATAATAATGCGGCGTTGCTGGCCTAATGGTTAGGCTACCGGACTCGTAATCCTGAGGTTGCGGGGTCGGGGGTTCGGGCGCGGGCCCGCCGTTGTGTCCTTGGGAAAGGCACTTTACACGAATTTTCCTCACTTAACCCAGGTGGAAATGGGTACCCGGCGTACCCGGCCATAGACAGAGAAATACCTAGTCAGTATGTTAGAGTTTTAGAGCCTACAAATGACTGCTTGCACTGTATGCTTCTCAGGAAGTTGAGTAGTTGATTTGTTTCAGAATGCTTTCAGGTCTGCTGGGGTAATAGTATGCATTGTGAAGCGCATGATGCTTGCCGTTGAGCGGGGCTTTGCGCTATACAAATGCTATCTTTGATGATGATGATGATGATGATGATGGTGATGATGATGATGATGATGATGATGATGATGATGATGATGATGATGATGAAAATGATAATGATGATATTGATAGCAAAATAACAACAATAATAATAATAATAACAGTAATAATAATAATAATAATAATAATAATAATAATAATAATTTAAAAAAATAAATAAATAATAATAATAATAATAATAATACTAATAATAATAATAGTGATGATGACAATAATGGGAAAATGGTGATGAAAATGATAATGATGATGATTATAATGACAACAACAACAATAATAATAATTACTATTATTATATACTTCACTAATATTATTATTATTATTATTATTATTATTATTATTATTATTATTATTATTATTATTATTATTATTATTATTATTATTATTATTATTATTATTATTATTATTAATTACTGTTGTTGTTGTAATAATAATTGTTGTTATTATTATTATTATTGTTATTATTATTATTATTATTATTATTATTATTATTATTATTATTATTATTATTATTATTATTATTATTATAACCCCGGGACGGTGCCATTGACTGAAGTGTCTTCAGGCCATTCCCAAAGGGGGATATTTCTCGTTCATGCACAGTAGAATTGTAAATGGGCTGATTCATCAATGTCATGCTCATAACTGTGTCTGATCTACAGCAGGGAACTGTTGCTTTTTCCTTCCTAATCTTTACTATTGTCATTTTCCTCTACTTCTTTTGTATGTTTATTACACTCTTGTGACCCTCTAATATCCGGGGTGTCTTGATAGTCGAAACAGACTCTGTGCTATTGAAGCTAGAGAGGTGAGCAGAGTAAGTCTGATTCCCAGTAAGGACTTTTCTGTTGACATCCACCCCTTGGAGCTCATATGACCTTATGCAGTTGCGAGAGCCGTAACACCTCTACTAAAGCAAACTCATTATTATTATTATTATTATTATTATTATTATTATTATTATTATTATTATTATTATTATTATTATTATTATTATTATTATTATTATTATTATTATTGTTGTTGTTGTTGTTGTTGTTGTTGTTGTTGTTGTTGTTGTTGTTGTTGCTGTTGTCGTTGTTGTTATTATAATTACTATTATAATTAGGCTACTATCATTATTATTACTATTTATTGTTATTGTTATTATTATTATTATTATTATTATTGTTGTTATTATTTTGATGATGATGATGATGATGATGATGATGATGATGATGATGATGATGATGATGATGATGATGAGATGTGATGATGATGAT
>NW_004797591.1:188782-195621 GCF_000002075.1 Aplysia californica | reverse complement strand
CGATGATGATGATGATGATGATGATGATGATGATGATGATGATGATGATGATGATGATGATGATGATGATGATGATGATGATGATGATGATGAATGGCGGTGATGGTTGGTGTGGCAATGATGCTGGTAGAATAAAAATGGAACAGTGTATTAGTACGCTTATCAAGTTTTCCCCTATTTCTCAAAATTTCTGTTCCAATCTTCTCTTAAAGCTTCTCTGACATTCATTAATGCAATTTCGTATTTCGTTCCAGGTGAAGAGATTCCCACCTGTTTACGAATGGAATAAAAATAGCTGCTTACAAGATAATTTTGCTGGGGCAAGCTTTCAAGCTGACTGAAACTCGTATGCGCATTAGAGGCCAAATACCAGCAGATTTTCTCAAGAAATGGAAGAGGCGGACGAAGAACCTGTTGAAAGGTTCGATGATATGGATTTGGTTATCTTAGATGACGCTGACGAAACAAGAAGTAGAAGCGGATCCCGATGTCGCAGTCGAAGTTGCAGCGAACACAGATACCGAACGAAAAGGAAAAGAAACGATTCTTTAGATAGAACTAGTGTAGACAGTAACGCTAACAGTATAGCCAGACGTCTTGAGGGCAAGATGAATAAACGTCGATGCGAAAGATGTAGCGAGCGACGAGATAACGGTATTGACGACAGGGACAAGGAGGCGAGGAGAGGAGAAGACAGAAGAGATCTGAGCAGGCGGAGGGACAGAAGTGACGAGAGCAGAAGGATTTCTGACAGAGACAGGTCTTTGAGGCAAAGAAGAACTCCCAGTAGAGAGAGAGACATGAATGTGGATGGAAGGGTATTTTCCAATCTAGAGGAATGGCGCGAGAGAGAGAGGGAAAGAAGTTTAGAAAGAAGAAAGAATCTAGAACGAGACAGAGAGAGGAGCTTAGAAGAAAGGCGAAATTTAAACAGAGACAGAGATCGGAGCATAGAAAAAAGAAGAGTTAACAACAGAGATAGAGAGAGAAGTTTTGACAAATGGACTTCCAGCAGAGAGAGAAGTTTAGAAAGAAGAACAAATTCAGTTAGAGACAGAGAAAGAAGCTTAGAAAGAAGAAAAATAAGCAGAGATAGAGAGAAAAGCATTGAAGAAAGAAGAAAAATCTCAAGCAGAGGTAGAGAGCGAAGTGTAGAAGAAAGACGAGTTTTAAAGAGAGATAGAGACAGGAGTTTAGATGGAAGGGGAAGTTCAAAAAGAGACAGAGAAAGGAGTTTGGAAGACAGAAAGACTTCAAGGGGAGGTAGTGATGATGGCAGAAGAAATCTTAGCAGGGATAAAGAGAGGGAGTATAGAGAAAGAGACATTTATAACAGAGATAGAGACGAGGAGAGGGAGTACAAGTCAAGCAGAGGTAGAGAGAAGAGGTGTGAACACGAAAGAACGCATAATGGAGATAGAGGGAGGAATGTGGATGACAGGAGAAAGTCTGGCTCCGACAGGGGCGAAGAGAGAATACTTTCCGCGAGAAACAGAGTTGCCAAACAGAGAGATTGTGAATGTCGTGATTCGAGAGGAGTTTTAGAGGAAGAAACTATTTCCAACTGCATAGAAGATGAAGAAGAAGAAGTGGTTTATTTGGACGAAGAAGTAATAGAAACAGAAAACGACGAGGAAGACAAAAGAAGTCGGACCCCACCGGAAGTCTCTAGGAGGAGGCGGCGAAGGCGTCGAAGTAGTGGTGGAACAAAAAATAATAGTGAATTTTCTGACCGAAACAATTCATCTTCCGAAGAAGAGAGCAGTACAGATGGGCAGTCAGCGCATACCAACGCTACAGGTGCACTTCAGCCTCGGGAGCATACTCCTTTACCAATTTACAATGAGTCAGTTAGGGAATGCAACCACGTCAGTTCTCTCGACGCCGTAAGAGACAAATCTTTGCGTGGAATAGAAGATCCTAGGATGAACGTGAGCAACCTGGACCAATCAACTCGGATGTGGAAAGAAATTGAAAAATACAGTAAGTCTTCTTTGGACTATTTAAGTTTGTTCCTTTGGCTTCTTATATGATTGCCTCTTGTTGTGATGTTTCTGTTTGCCGTTCTCTTTACTCTTAGTTCTTCCTGTGCCTATCACAGTACGTGATAAAGTATCGTATTGAGTCTCATCTTCTAATATGAAATGTGCCATTTATAGTTCTGACTCGAGTCATAAACTACAAGAGACAACCCATCCCCCCCCCCTCTTTCTCCCCTGAATAAGTGGGAGATGCACCAGTGTCTTGTCCAAACTGACGTTTAATGTAAGAGTATTCAAGCATTGGCATTCTTATTTCTTGCCAACCGTTTGTTAATTCTCAGAGAACAGATTTTCAAATCTCAATTTTAACTAGGAAAGGTAATTCATAAGACATTTCCTTAAACGATGTTGGTGATTTCCAATCTCATTAACTTAAGCTAATTCTTCTGGCATACTAGTCCACATTATCCCCATTGGCTTGTGCCGATAGAGATTTTTTTTCCATTTCCAGTTCGCGTCTCATTAAGCGATGTTCTTTAAGGCTTGGGTAGATGGAAACACTTCGTCTTTCTATGAATCCCTATTTCTGCCTTAATGCTTCCATATCATATGAGCATCTATATTGTACTTTTATGGCGGTTTGTTTTGTGTGGTTTGTTTGCTTGTTTAATGAAAGGTCTTTTTCTCCCTTGTGCTGAAAGTCGCCACTTCAGTTTTTGGTAGGCTGATATCTGTTTGCCGTCTGTTTTTCCCAAGGTGTCAATCTAATGCTGTCATCAAGGAACGATTATTTCCGACAAAAAATATCCAACTCGCCAAACGTGTCAAATTCAGATTATTTTATTTCTTCTGAAATGTAGAATAATGTTTCTGCTTTAAAGAGACAATTTCCGATGATCAATGGATCACCGAAGTAACGTATGTGCGCTTTCTGACAAGATATCAATATAATATCATTGAATATGCAAATGTATAGGACCACCTTCGCGCAAGAGGTTCGCTGATGTGATGAGTATTATCTCATGTTTGTGTACACTCATGTTTTAAGACTCAAATAGCGATGGTCTCTTTATATTTCGTTTACAGCACAGAAGCTTGCCAATATAAGTCTTTAAATATAACTATGTTGCCTCTGAAACAGAAAAATGAACGTTTAATGAAAGGGGATGAGCTACTTGAGAATCAGGAAAAAATGATGTTCGTGGAGTTTAGGGAGGCATTTGAAAGCTATGTTTAAGTGGCCTTTGGAGTTCCATTTTCATCACCTACTTTTATTTAGGGAGGAACGATACACCATTTCTGGTCTCTATCATCAATAGAAATTAGTTTGAAGTCATCATATCGAGCCTGCTTCATTCGAAAAGGGTTAAGGTATAAATAAAGAAACTGCAGTTTTGTAGTAATTTATTTTCTGAGGTCCGTTTTTTATGGAATTTGTTTTACAATCCAGCAACTAAGATGTTAATCATTCCAACTCAAAGCTTCTCAGTGCTAAATAGAAAAAAGGAATGGAGAATTTGTATTTTATTCTATTTATTAATTTATTTATTTTACTTGGTCTCATACCTCTGCATACAAACATGGAAGTAACAATGCGAGAACAATCGAGTCCTTCGAATTTGTCGGAAGTAAAAGTTCACCTAAAGAAGGATCGAACAAAATTATAATTTGCAACGTTCTCTCTACGGTGCCAAGGTTTTCCAAATTAGCAAAGCAAGCTATCGATGATTTCAGACTGTGAACGTCATCATCCGTATTGTATGGTCTATTTCAACATCATGAATGCTGTGTTCCTGTGGTAACAAAAAGAGACCAACACTGTTAAACATAATGACTCATCCTTCCTTGCCAGGCACAGCGGTCTGACTGAAAGCAAACTTTTAATCTTGATTAAAGGAAAAGATCCCCTGATGCTGATAGAAAAGCACCCAGGAAAAAAGCACAAATCCGAACCTAGAAGTTCGGCGATTTGGCTAATAATCTTAACCAGCTGCTCTACTTTTGCCGGTCGTCATGTTTCGCTTGGGAGTCATCCAGCGTAGTTCTACGGATTAGCTTCTTTTTTTTTTCCTTTTCTTTCAAAAGAACAACTCCGTACTGCACTTTTGTTTTCTGTTGTTTTCATTTAGAAAAATAGAAGGGATCGTGTTACAGCTGTGGATGTTGTCGGTGGTATCGATTGGTCACATGCGGAGTTTGTAAAGGGGGAATGTCGTAGTATTGAATCGTCTCCGTGCGACAAGATCAAAGAGTCCGTTACGTAGTCTGTTTGAAAACTTCAAAAGAACACACAAACACATACAAACACACACACACACACATATACACACACACACATACACACACACACATACACACACAAATACACCCCCCACACACACACACACATATATACACACGCACACACTTGTGTCAGTAGCAATTAAAATGACAAGTAGAAAGAAGTCTACCATGTTGAGCAAATCTTCAACTTAATCTCTTTTTTTATTTCACAAAAAGATACAGTAGATTGGCTGATAAATAACGAAATTGTTATTGTCACAGTATTCTCAAAAGAGCTTAATACTAGGATACTCTCAAAAGCAAAACAAGATAGTGAATCATAACGTAAAATCAATCAATAAAGGAGACAATAAAATCACACTCATATCACAATTCTTAAGTACAAATATAGTTCAAGGCATATTTCTTCTCAAGACATTACGTTAAAGGGTGGGAGGTGGGGGATGGAAATAATTTAGTTAAGTATGATCGAAATAAAGGTGCGCTTGGCTAAGGGCGTTCTCATACACACATCGCCTTACTACCCCCTTATTGTTCAAAATTATGTTTAAAAAACAACTTCGTTTTCAGTTATGAAACTGAATTCAACAATTAAAACGGAAGCTCAAGGCACCAAATCATGAGAAAACACAGAAGTAGTCTAGTTTTATACTAAAAAAGCAAAGGGTTTGATCATTACACGATAGACGATATGACTGGAATATACACATATTATACACATGCATAATATGCAGAAACGCACAAACACACACACACACACACACACACACACACACACACACACACACACACACATAAACGCACATTCACTCACGCACTACACACACACACACACACACACACACACACACACACACACACACACACACACACACACACACACACACACACACACCGCGCATTCTTATATTATTGCACCTTCTGCTTAGTTCCGAGGAGAAGAATTAAAAGTTAAAAGGTTCACCACATTCCATTCATCTGGGGGGGGGGGGGGGGGGTTTGTTTGTTTTTTGGCGGGTTTTTTTTCATGGGGTCCTTATTTTTATTTTAGGGGGAGGGGGTGACGTTACAATAGATTTGTCCGCCTACACTAAATCATGAAGAGACGCTGAAAATCAACTCCAAACCCCACTACATAACTCAAGTGCAGATTAAGCCCAAGACAATCCTACTTCGCCACAAATCGATGTAATCAACTCTCTTGAGCTTTTCTGCACCTTTGTATTGTTACTAACCATTCCCTTCGAAGTGGTTGGCCTGGGGCACTCTCAATTTTTTTGGGGGCCCAGCGGAAACTTGGTCTGCTGTAATAATATAACTATCATACCCACATTTGTCTACTAATCAGATGGCATCAATATCATAGAAATGGGCAAGGGACAAAAGAAAAAGCCAAAAAGACCCTGGGCTCACTTACAACAGTCTCATCCAAAATGAAAAACCTAGATACTAATTGGTAACAATTAATGAGGGCTGTGTACCTTGAAAAAAAGTTCAAGTTTGGGTAAGTTTTCAACACACTTCAGTATCTGGGGATCGACACAAGGTGGCGTCCAACATCCAAACAGAGTCAGATAATTAATAACCAAGTCTTTTTTATATGTGCGCTCTCCTTAAAAACCAAAAAGGAAAGTGGCACCAAATGAGGTGGCCAGCGACTTGGCCCAAACTTATTTTAACCGCTTTCTTCAATATTGTGTAATGAATTCGATTTGGCAAGCTGTAATTTCGTATGGGTTCGCCGGAGGCGCTCAAAGGGATTAACATCCACCACCACTTGACATTCATACCGTACATCTGGCAACGAGATCAAATGACGTTTCAAAGAATGGATAGAAAAATGAACAACAACAACAACAACAATAACAACAACAGCAACAACGTTGCGTGCATCACAGTCTCACAAAAGAAGACAATAACGAAGAAATGAAATACGAAAGTACAATAAGTCTAAGATACATTTTTACGTCCTCTTTAACGATCTGGTTTTCTTGGCTGTACGGTTGCTGGAGAGAGAAAAATATCCAAAATAAAAGGAATTCGTCAGTTTTACACTTTTCTTCACTGTTCAAAACAATACACTTAAGAATAAGAAGAGCATACATCTTACGGAATTTTGTTGTTGTTGTTGTTTGGGTTTTTTTTGTTCGTTTCGTTTGCGTTAAGAAAAAAAGTTGTCTTTATTTTCGTTTACAATAATACGAACTACAGCACACCTACCTATACAGAAAACGACAGTATCCAACAACTGCAGCCACATCATCAACAACCGTACAACTACCACTATTAAAAAGAACAGCAACAACAGCAACAACAGCAGCAGCAACAACAATAACAACAACAACAACAACAACAACAACAACAACAACAACAACAACAACAATTACAACAGCAAACTGATTTTAAACAGTAAAATACCATTTTCAGTGCTGATTCTCTTCGTACAACGCCGTGTGTATGTATGTGTGCATGTGCGTGTCGGTGTGTGCGTACGTGCGCGCATGCGTGAGTGCCTGCGAGGGTGAATGATAGTCAGATAGGCACACCGACAGACAGACTGAAAGAGGGTGAGGG
>NW_004797591.1:185920-188075 GCF_000002075.1 Aplysia californica | reverse complement strand
ATATACAGTTTCCGAGCCTTTAGGCCACAATGACTGGGGTTAGCCTTATTATGATAACATTAAAACTACCAGGAGTGTGGTGCAGTGTTGTTGTTTTTGTTTGTTTGTTTGTTTATTTGTTGTTGTTTGTTTGTCTTTTTGTTTGGTGGGTTTTGTTTGTTTGTTTGTTTGTTTGTTGTTGTTGTTGTTTGTTGTTTTTTTGTTTTTTTGGGGGGGTTGGGGGGGGGTGCAGGAACAAGGGTGGTTAGAGCCTTTACGTGACTATGCGAGCGCTTGTATGTGCATTCGAGAGTACAATTCTAAAATGAACATTTGTACGAGTGTATGCCTGTGAATGGGAACCTCATTAGAAATGAATTCAATCTAATGGGAAATAACAATAACACGCATGAGCATTTTTCCTTAGATGACGTACGTGTGAAACATCCGCCTTCTTTTCTTATTTTAAACTAAATACGGATACGGCTCCTGAGTCAAACACTCCACCTTTAAAATATCCATTTTGTGTACGATACGAAGCTGAACGTGAGCAAAAAAATAGTATTATATAAAAGGGATGCCATCTTTTTAGGACAGAAAGGTGTTCGGTGGTCTTTGGTATTTATATCCTCATGTTGGTCTATTACAATTTGTCTAAGTGCTGTATATTTGTTTTAATGTCCATAATTTGATTCTGTTTTTAATTACTGTTAATGGTTCTATATCTTCAGGACACAGAGGGATGTTACTGGCAGTGGGACTCCATCCTTTGGATAGAGCTGATCTTACGAAGATCGCCAAGTTGTTCAGTTGGGTGTCTTCTGACTTTGAGATCTACATGAGATCTGCTAAGGACAACAGCGGGTAGGTAACAGCCGCTTGGATCACATTCACACCCAGTTTCTTTGCAACGTGTGAGCTACTGAGGTCCATGACCCCCTTCTACCTCTCACGCGCATTTGTTGAAACGATGAATAAATACAGACCTGACCTTCTAAACCGATCGATCTGGAATCTAGTGACCGTGAAAAGCTATGCGACGAGTAATTCTTCTGTTCTTTTCTTTTCTTTCTTGTTGTTGTTGTTGTTGTTTTTTTGGAACTAGATCTAGATCTAGAAGTTTTTTCCATACCCGTACGATGGTGAGTTCTTTGCTGAGGAAGGTAACTTTGTTTTTCAAAAGTTGCACCGTAAACGAAGGAAAGAATAAAAGAAAGTACAGGCCAACTGAAAATCGAACTTTGAAAACCTTTGCGTTTTAACGAAGTTGGTTGCTAACGTTAGGTCAAATGTGCCATGTCAATGCACGTTTATGTATATTAAAATTGTCATTACATTCGGAACCGAATGGAAAGACACACAAAGACGAAAGACGTAGAACGAGAGAGAGAGAGAGAGAGAGAGAGAGAGAGAGAGAGAGAGAGAGAGAGAGAGAGAGAGAGAGAGTAAATTTGCTATAAGACCGCTCTTTGTACAAGTTAAAACTATCATACGCAATGGGAAGAATGATTTAACTTTCATAAACTATCACTGTCTTCAGTGGCTAAGAACTTTGAATGTGAGAAAGTTGTAACTTGCCTCTTGAGTATCCGCTACTCTTCAAACGCCCCTGTTGGTACAATATTGTGTAAACTCAAATGTTATTATGTTTTCGTAAACATTGTTTTTTAATAGGTCCCTAGGTTTTCTTGCGGAACTGACAGTACTGAGTTGAAAGAAAAAAGACATCAGCTTGATAACACATTTTTTCTGTCTATTTTTCTAACAGCTCGGCGTTTGGTAGCTTAGAGAGGATTTCTCACCTGGGGGAGTTTTTTATAGGCCTTCTCAAGCTCGTGCCACTACAGAACCGATACGTCACGGTTGGTCTAAAGAACGTGGCTCTGATTCCTGTTTATGAAGGTAATAAACCTGTCTTTTCACAAACTCTGTTTATATTCATCTGTCCTTTTAAAAAAGGAGTTATTTGATCTTAGTTTATCCAGCTGAGTGTTTTCTGAACTCATAGATATAACGAAGTTTAAAGCTATGCAAATTGACATCTTTATCGTGTTTTGCTTTCGGTTAAACACACACCAGATGGCGTCAAGCATAGAGATCGGGCATGGGGTGGGGAAACAATGTCACACACACACACACACACACACACACACACACACACACACACACACACACA
>NW_004797591.1:183946-185734 GCF_000002075.1 Aplysia californica | reverse complement strand
CACACACACACACGCAAGTACGCGTACAAACTACTGACGACTGAGATCCTAGGCGTTTAAAACTATATTTTGCATATGAATGTAAAGACATAATAACTATTCTCTGTCGACAATATTAGTCAGAGTAGGGAGGAAAAACAGGAGTGAAAGGAGGAACGAAGAGAGATGGGCGTTGCTATGAACGATGCGGGAGAATGAAGACTCTTAAAGAGCAACAAGATTAACTATAATCTGTACTGCGTTCACGAGGACAGTGCATGGGGAAATGGGGGGGGGGGTAAAGCTACAAACGAGAACACACATTAAAAAGGGATGAAGAAATGATAATATGTTTAAGCCAGTATTTTATCAATCTTATCGAAAATCTTACAGCGTTCACCCTGAAAGTGTCACTTATTTCTTCTGCATTGCGATTGTGATCGACTCTTTGAGCATCTTACTAAACCGATATCCTTGTTGTTCCCAAAAAGTAGTTCCCCCCTGTTACCTTCAGTACGAAGGTTGTATTATGTGTGTAGTTGGGAGGAAAGGGGGGGGGGGTAAGTAACGCAATTTTACCACCCCAAAAGAACATAATTATGATCAACCACCCTCATAGAGGAATAGCTTCCACATAATATATCCATGATAAGAGGTAGAATGTGGTAATTGGTACACTTTCCTTCTTCCTTTTCTTTTTTTAGTAAGAGCTTTACGGCGCTTGCAACACAATGAGGTCATAATAATAAGTGCCGAAGATTGGAGGTGTTTCAAGAATGTAACACACAATGAAGGAAGAAATAAGGACGATAGATGTTTAAAAGGAAAGAGCAAACACACCAGTGCATCTGCCATCCACACATCTTCCTTCTCATAGATGTCCACAAAGTTATTAAATTTGCCCAAATGCTCCTCCATTCAAATAACATTATATTCATGTGTTTTTTTATTGCAGTATGTCAAACTCTTGAATAAACAAAACTAACGTTTTAGCGATCTAAACGAGACACTTTAAAAAATCCCTTTTATTGTTTAATCGTTGTTATTGTTACAGTGTATTGCACATTGGACTTGTCCCAGTCAGAGGCTATCAAAGATTTGATCTCCTCTAAAAATGCCCAGCTGCAAGCCAAGGACACAGAAAAAAACGGTAAGAAAACAGATAACTCGTTATGTAGTAGTAGTAGTAGTAGTAGTAGTAGTAGTAGTAGTAGTAGTAGTAGTAGTAAATATTATTATTAGATCTATTGCTTCCAGTTGGACCCAGCATTATGGATTTTAATTCACGTTAAACAATATTAATTACTAGGTCGACTCGCAGATCTGACTGAAACTGCTTGGGGGCCAAGTCTGGCCCATGGGCCGCAGTTTGCCCTTGCCAGGTCTAATATCTACAACATTTTCGAACGTATTCTTTTGAAATCAACTTGATTATTGCTCATCCTTTTTTTCAAATCTGGCTCAAGGAAAAATATTTAATTTAACTGAGGTTAATCGCTGATTAACAAATGCAATGAGAATACATGGTTGGTCTTTGGATTCATGCGAACCTTTTTTTTTCAAATCTATTAAGACAAATCAATACATGTTCAGTGTCAAAATGCGGAATAAACTGGTGATCTCTATTAAGAGTAATTCTCAAAAGACCGTTTTATTTGTAAGATGACGGACGTATAATAACAGCCGTGGCATCAGTAACTGTAGAATTTGAGGTAGTAGTGGTAAGAGGAACAGCAGCAGCAGCAAGTAGTAGTAGGAGTAGTAGGAGTAGTAGTAGTAGTAGTAGTAGTAGTAGTAGTAGTAGTAGTA
>NW_004797591.1:174515-181038 GCF_000002075.1 Aplysia californica | reverse complement strand
TTCTATATAGTCTTCTTCGGTCTTTGACTTTTGCCATTTCTTGAATTTCGTCTTTTTCATTCTAATTGCTTCTTTGGTTTCATCATTCCACCAGCACGTTGTTCTGCCTTTGTTTCCACCTGTTCTTTTGGTGCCACAACAGTTTTTTAGTATTTCTGACAGGGATTTTTTAAATATTTGCCATTCGTCTTCTATGTCCTTGATCTCACGTGACAGTTTAAAGTACTCTTTGGTAATGTCATCCTCGACTGCTTTCTTGATGTCTGGTTCTTCCAATTTTCTTAGGTTAGTCGTGGTTTTCCCCTCTGTTTTTCTTTGTTTGCTTTACGTTGTGGGTTTGAGAGTAAGTATCACAGGTCTATAGTCTGTGTCGATGATGTAGTTTGGAACCGCTCTCGAATCTTTGGCTGTATGTCTTTGTTTTCTGCGCATCAGGATGAAATCAATTTGTGAAGCATGGTTCAGGTCACTCCATTTGTACCAGATCTTGATTTGGCTTTGTCTATGTTGGAAAAATGTGTTCGTAATCATCATGTCGTGCTCAGCGCATAGGTTTAGTATCATTTCTCCATTGCTGTTGCAGTCTGTATCTTTATCGCCGTGGGGTCCCAAGTACTCTTCCAATGGGGTTCTTCTTCGTCCGACTCTGCCATTTAAATCTCCCAAGATAAACATATATTTCTTGTTCTTGATGGTGTTAATATGGTCACTCAGGTCTTGAAAATATGATTGTCTTTCTTCCTCACGGAGAAAATTGGGTGAAATCAGTTAGATCTAAGTACCACGCTCTCAAAAGAGAGACTAAAACTGACTCAAGAGCATATTATAATTATTTTGTTGCTCACGGATATTTTATGACTTACAATATTAGAATTATTATTTCCATCAGGGAGGATGGGCAGTTTTGTTTTAATTGCTAACCAGATTCATTGTAGTTGATAGGGTCGACTGGTAGGCCAGACTGAAACTGCTAGGGGGCCGGATCTGGCCCACGGGCCATAGTTTATCTATGCCTGTTTTATGTTGTTACTGTAATATTATGGGGCACGCGATTAATCAACTTAACTGACTTAATAAGTCATGTTGCTAATATATTGGGTGTGTTTTGGTGTGGTGTGTTACTATATTGGGCGTGTTTAGTTGGGGTTTGTTTCTTTAAAGGGTGTGTCAAGTGGTCGTGTTGTTACGCCATTGTTAAGGAAAAGGCTATTGTTACTGTATTGGTTGTATCAAGCATTCGCGTTGATACAATTTTGGGCGTTTTCAGGGGTCTGTTTGTTACTGTCTTTGGCATGTTGGGGGGGGGGGGCATGTTGTTACTCTATAGGGTGTGATATCACTCTGTGGATAAGTCAAGCATGAAAGGTTTGACAACTTTTAAAAGATTCAAATACTTGCCAAGCAAGAGATATTGCTAAGGAGCGATTTTGCTTAACTTTTGCTTTTGAAATACTCGTGGGCGTAGACCCGCTTGTTGACTTCACATGCTTTTGCCCTGCTCAGTTTGGCTGGTGTTGGACCAAGTGATTCTTTCACACAAAAGATAATGTATCTCTCCCTTCAAGATACCTAAACGCCAAGGTATCTGTGTTCATGCCAATTTTAAACATACTCCCTTACGTTGGGTGTTGCTGCTGCAGTGAGCGAACTTCCCTGTCAGGAAAACGTTTTGGTCCTTACTAAGGACTAACTCGTGAAGAAGATATACATATAAATACCGTAATGCATTTTTAAGTTTTAAAGTGGCTCATAACGCTCATCGAAGTTTACCAGATTTGTTATCCTCTGACACGCGACACGTCTGCAAGTAGGCCTACGTAGGCGAAAGTTATGTCGAGGTCACTGCGCTCGGATATTAACTTCTCCCTACAATATGAGCTAATCTTTTGCAAAGTTTCGATTTACTTGATTGTAGGATCAAGGGGGAGAAAAGTGCAACTTCTATTCCCTGGTGAAGTCACCTGGTAAGAATGTTGATAGCAAAAACAAAAACTTTGTAAGGTAATAATTTGAGCGGAGACGTTTTTAACTCGATGAAATAATTGCATATTTTAATAGGTTGTAATCTCATTAGCAAAGGTGAAAAGATCAAACAAGTCCAACAGTTTAAATATCTAGGATATATGATAACATCTGATGCCAAATCTTCCGCAGAAATAAAAAGGAGAACTGCAATGGCTAAGGCTAGTTTCAATCAAATGAGCCCAATCCTGAAAAATAGAAACATATCAATGAACACCAAAATGAAAGTCCTGAAATGCTATGTTTGGTCAACCCTTCTATATGGCTGTGAATGCTGGACAATCACTAAAGACAGTGGAAATAAAATAGATGCAACAGAAATAATGTTTCTTAGGAGACTGCTAAGAGTATCGTGGAAGGAAAAGAAATCAAATGAGGTAGTGCTTGATGAAGCCCACGTGGGACGCTCAATGTTAAAAACAATCAGGAAACGACAAATGCAGTTTTTGGGACACCTGAATAGACATAAGGGTCTTGAACATCTAGCTCTCACTGGCAAAACTGAGGGCAAGCGAGGCAGGGGTAGGCCCAGAATAACATACTTAGGGAACCTAAACAAATGGGTAACAGGGAAAAATCAGGGAAACGTAGCTTTTCTGAGAGCATCCGAACAAAGGAATGAATGAAAAATCATGATCGCCGATGTCTGTCGCAGATCTGGCACTGGATGATGATGATGATGAGGGTGGATCTCAAGAGAAAAAAAAATTTTAAATACGAAATCCAATTTGTTCGTACGTCGTCCCTCTGTCGTTTCCTGGATGCTAAAAAGTAGAAAGCTGCTCTTTGAGCGGATGTCGCCGACTTTGGAAATTCCAGGAAGTTTTTGTTTTTTTTAATTTTCACCTTTCTCCTCGGCTACCGTTAAAAAAATATTTTGTTTTTAAAAAAAAATCTTTTCTTTCTTTTAAAAAATCAGAGTGATTTCACGGCATCATAATAGCCGTTTGTCGCAGCTCTTTCTAGAAATCGTACGCTCAAAACAGTATCTAGAAAGGAAACCAAACTCGACAACAATGGATGGCGGTACACGTGGTGTTTGGACACCGTTACTCGTTAATAACGGATTCAACTGCAAAATTAAATGTAAGGGTAAAGAGGATTGCTTTCGTTAGGGTTGTATTGGTGTACTGTACTCGAAAATCTTCCACTGTGATCATGGTGTGCTCTCCACGAATAACACATTTTTTTCTTTCGTCTTCTCTCTTGCTCTTGCCCGGATGTCGGACTTTTCAAGACAAACTGGCTGTCCGTTCTGGAAACCTTTCGGTTTGTCAGGGAGATGTTCCTGACAATTGTAAATTTAAAAATTGTCGAAAAGTATGGATGCAGAATGAAATCGGGATCTATTATTTTATCGCTAGCGATCTCAAAACGAGTCTCTCAAATGTTGATTAGGTCTTTTGATTCACAATTTATTGCTTGTGTGTCGTACTGCAGGTTTATATTTCGCTTGGTTCTTTTTATGGACTTAACAATAACCACAAATAATGCAGGAACCATTGTTGATACACACTTAAGTTGGGGGTTTTTTCGAGCTGTGTAGAAAGAGTAATTTCTTACGCGATCCTTCACTTTGAAATTCTCTAATTAAACCGTAAGGAGAGCTGACAAAAAACCTGATTAAATAATTGATTTTTATTTGCTGTTAAAATGTATACACACTCTAAAGCCCAGCTGGTTTTATATCAATGCTCGAAAATTATGGAACTCTAACCCTTGCATACGCTTATGTATGTAAAAATAAGTTTTTATTTTAAGTATGCTAGTTCGCACGATTTCTTTTTTTCTGTCACAAGTAAGTGTTCAGAAAAAATTCCGCATGTCTCACAAGCCAATGTTTGGCAAAGCTGATACACGCAGCTTATTTCTAAGCCTTTATACCGTATTCATGTGGTATTGAGCTTGTTGGTAAATGTTGTTTATTTCTTTGTTTGAAAGAGGCAGATTTGATTGACAGCTTTGATTTGTCGGTAAACTGTTTCAAGTTGTGATTGTTTCTTCTTTTATTGGTACTCAATAGGATAAAAACACCTTGATTTCTTGACCGGATTCAGAGCGTGTTGATTTGTCGATGAATTTTTTTATTATTCCTAGTTGATTGGCTAGATGGTCAGTTGGCCGGTTGGTCGGCTGGTCTGGGGATGGGTTTGTTGGTTTGTTACCTGATCGAGTTGTGAATTGGTTCGTTGACTACTTTGTAAACTGTAGGGATTTCTGTTTTCTTCACATTTTTTATCGATTGGTTTAACTTCGTTGTGTAAATTATTTCATTTGGGTAGTCGGATGAGTATGATTTGATTCGCTCTTCTGCGAGCTGATTTGTTTTTTTAAATAAAACTTAGTTACCCGAGACTCTGGTCGGTTTTGGTGTGACGGCTGGTTATAAGGGATTTTAATGGCCTTGTTATCACGCATGCGTTTATTTGTAAAATGTGCTCGTGTTGGCCATTGATTTCTATTGCATCATATTATTATTACAGTTCTGAGAAGAAATTGAAAGTCGCTCCTTCCATAGCACCAGCAACAGCATTTCTAATCTTTCAAATTATGTTATTACTTGTCTGTTAGCATAATACTCCACTTTCTCCTTGACAACACAATTTTGTACGGCTGAGTATTATATGGATTCATCTGCTTTAATTTTTGTTGTTGACGCCTCAAATGAATCCTTCACAAAATGGTGGACGCATTGCATTTCCTTTCTTGTATTTCATTTCTGTGATAAAGTTCAAGTTGTAAAACAGAGTGGGGCAGTTTGATCGCATATCGTTTTTAAGTCAGCAGATGTGTGAATTTACACGATTTGTATGTATGTATGTGTGTGTGTGTGTGTGTGTGTGTGTGTGTGTGTGTGTGTGTGTGTGTGTGTGTGTGTGTGTGTGTGTGTATGTGGGCATATTAATGTTGTTGAATACACATTTATATGTATTTACGTGTGTATGTGAATCCTTGTGCATAAGAGCATGTGAGTGTTTATACAACATTGTATACATGTCCGTATTTGTGATTTTATTTTAAAAAATAGAGCTGGTTTTTTATACTCATTGTCACAATTACGATTATGTAGAAGGCTTTCGAACCTACCTGTCAGGTGGAACTCAGGATGAGAGGTATATAACATCCCAGTAGAAAGACCGAGATACTCGATAAAAATTCTCCCTTCTCGGGAATCCAACTCGGGTGTCCCGCGTGCGGCAGAAAAGCGCCTAACCCCTGCACCACAAAAACCGATGCTTGTTGTTGTGTCCACGTGTGATAAAATTTATCCGGAGGATATTACTTGGCTTACCATAAACATTTTATTCTATTCAGTCCTTTGATTCATAAATGTGACAAGTTGGTCTTGTACTGTATGTATAATTTCAGAGGAGCAATACCGAGAGCTGGCCATCGACAACGTGCCTTGTGGAATCCCAAGCGAGACGTTTCTTTACCTTTTCCCCACTGTAATACGGGCCGAATACTGTTGGAAAGAGAGAGACGAGCTAGCAGCCGGCATTTCTGACGTCCATTCTCACTCTCCTGGACACTCTGAAAAGAAGTGTGTGGTTGCTGACGTCTTCACGGAAGACGAGGTACAACTGGCTGACAACTCCGAAATGGAACATCTCCCTGGAGCTGGTAAAGTCTTCTCCAGTCACATGCAAGACGACGAGTACGCTGGTGACCAGGGGTCTTTGAAGCCTGGCGCTCCTGAGGTTGCCGACTCTGGGGCTTCTGGGATTTCTGAAAGAAAAACGGAAATGACCGATTGCTCTGAAACAGAAGTCGCTGAGGCTGACACCCCAACAGGGAAACCTGAGTTGGGCGATACCTCCGAGATGAGAATTCCAGAAGCTGTTTCTGGGGGGATGGAGTCGCATATGGCGGACACCTCGGGGCTTGGGCAATCAATGACGGCTGATATCCCTTTGGAAGACGCAGAAAAGGCTGACAATTCGGGAGAGGGACGACCAGAAGCTGACATTTCTGAGGGCCAAGCACATGCCGTTGAACAGCTTGCTGAGCAGGATCAAGTGGAGGATAACTCCACAGACGGATGGTGAGGAAAGGGGCTTTGCTCATTCATCATTGAAACTTGTGGACGGGGTCTTTGTTAATCTCTCTGCTATGATTTGCTCCTTATTCTTCCTGGGTACCTTGCTTCAACCTCTTTTTCAGTTATGCAATTCTTTATTTCTTTTCTTTCCATGCACAGGAACCTATTGCATATTTTGCACCACACGTTCTGATCAAGGAAAAATTGCCTCAATGTCATTCCTTTGTATGTTATATATTCTCTGCTTCTAAGATTTAAAAAAAACATTCTTGGTACTTTTACGCTGATAATGTCAGACAATTCAACAAGATTAAAATCAAGAGAGCTGGAAAGGTTTTAGCGTGGGTCCCTTGGGTGAGGATTCCCCTCCCCCTCCCACATACATACACACATAAATGTGTGTGTATCTATCTATCTATCTATCTATCTATCTATCTATCTATCTATCTATCTATCTAT
>NW_004797591.1:171556-172841 GCF_000002075.1 Aplysia californica | reverse complement strand
ATAATAAAAATAATAATAATTTTTAAAAAATAATAATAATATATTAAAAAATTTAAAAACAAGTCAACATTGGGCAGATATTGTGCGAACTGATCAAATCAAATTGAGTCAATTGAAGTGCCTTGATCCTCCCTACATAGTCATTTTTTTCTTTGACATGGGTGACTAAAAATGAGGAAGATGTATCATCCTATTGCTTATTTAAGTACAAATAGCTGCGAACTATACTGTTTGGTGAAAAATTATCTGCTGAGCGAGAAGACAGATGGCAAATTCAAGGCACATTGTCAAGTGCTGCATCTTACCGAAAACAATTATAATATTCTGGCCACGAGAGAATTTTTACAGAATCCACACCGAGAATTTCCATAACACAGTGCTTTACTCCAAACATAAACGAATTTGTAGCCCAAAAAATAAGCAAAAAAACCCACAGCTCTTTCAAAAAGATTAAAGAGGGAAATATTGGTATTCCTTGAGTTCTTAAGAAACTTTTGCCTGTTTTAATTTATCTCATGGTGTAATATAGAATTGAATTTTCCACAGGGTGTGTTTACTCTGTTCGGCCCGCTACCTTAATTGTAAACTGAACTTGGTTCCATGAACGATTTACTTTGACACCCCCCCCCCTCCCTGAGCAAAGCTGTCAGAATCTGCCTGGGGTTACTTGTCTCAAAAACTGTTCATCATCATCCAGTGCCAGATCTGCGACAGACATCGGCAATCATGGTTCTCCATTCATTCCTTTGCTCGGATGCACTAAAAAAAAGCTACGTTTCCCTGATCTTTCCCTGTTACCCATTTGTTTAGGTTCCCTAGGTAGGTTGTTCTGGGCCTACCCCTACCTCGTTTGCCTTCAAATTTGCCAGTGAGAGCTAGATGTTCAAGACCCTTATGTCTCTATTCAGGTGTCCCAAAAACTGAATTTGTCGTTTCCTGATTGTTTTCAACATTGAGCGTTCCACGTGGGTTTCATCCAGCACTACCTCTTTTGATTTCTTTTCCTTCCACGATACTCTTAGCAGTCTCCTAAGTTTACGGTTATACATTTTTTAAATTTCCCAGCGAACTGCGGCTGATCTTCCCTAGCGAGGACAATATGAACAACTTCATGGAGCTGTACGTGGACATATCTGTGAACGGCACCACGCTCAATGTAGTGCATAGTGGGGAGGTGCGAAGTAAGTAAGTTGTCTACTAAGTTGTCCATCCGGCTACATTTATAAACGTTCTTTGTTCATTGTTTTTATTTCTATTCCATTGGGGGGGGGGGGGGGGGGGGGGT
>NW_004797591.1:154017-171455 GCF_000002075.1 Aplysia californica | reverse complement strand
GGGGGGGGGGGGCTGGGGGGTTAATATTGATCTGATCGCACGGATTATAGTTATCAGTACTTTAGTAAGAGCAGTATCTGCAGTTTCAATAGTAGTGTTGTTGGTTACGCCGACAAAATGCCTTTTTTCTCTTAACTATTGTGCATTTTAAAAAACGGTATTTTGTCAGGCGACGGGAGCAGTTATAGATTAGTAGTAGAGTAGTAGTAGCAGCGGCTGCCCGTAGCAGTAGTAGTAGTAGTAGTAGTAGTAGTAGTAGTAGTAGTAGTAGTAGTAGTAGTAGTAGTAGTAGGAGGAGGAGGAGGAGGAAGAGGCGGAGGGAGAGTTGTTTTTTATTGTTGATGTTATTGTTGCTGTTGCTGTTGTGCTTCTCCTCTTTTAAAATCAAAATGGTGTTGTCAGTGTCTACACCTTTTTTATTTGAAGGTTTGACGGCGGATCTTTTTTTTTTGGGGGGGGGGAGAGGAAGAAAGGAACGCGGAGAAAATCAAAGCCTGTAAATCGATTTCACTTGAACCTTTATAGTCATCTTGACCTTTTACTTTCTCCTGATAAAAAGATTATTATTAAGGGTTCCTTAAATCGTAATAAGGTAATAAGGCCCAAAATGTATTTACAGTATCGAGATGTAATTTTAGCGCGGTGCAGGGGGGGGGGGTGTCCTTTTGTGGAAGTGGTTTTGGATAATTCTTTTCATTGGGGGACGTTTTAATCAGTCTGCACTGAATATCCGGTAAGCTCCCCGACAGGCGTTTAAATTAAATAACGCTGAGGAACAAGAGACGGGATTAGCCCCCTGGAGGATCGTATCTTTATATTGAACCGTCTGGATTGCCTCTCCGTTTATCTGTTCTTTTCTGAATTTACGAATTCCTTTCTTAATTTTTCAAGTGATGTAATCCGATCAGCAAGACCCAAAAAAGTATTGCTCTTAATGCTAAATTGATGAACCTTCCCATTCAGAAGTACTCCCCATCGAGGGGGAGAGTGGTTTTTTAAAATCAAACTGAATCAAATACAATGATAAAAAGAAGCTGTTGCTTTAAGTGCATCGAATGGGGTTTGATTTTCTCTAAGCACTCCCCTCAGCTGACTATAGGCCCCACTTCATGAACAAAAGCTGTTGCTTTGAGTGCGTTGAATGGGGTTTGATTATTTTTTTCAAGGACATCTGTCTTTTTATTAAACAAAATAGTGGAGTATCTACTCTCCATAAGTGTTCGTGACGAAATGTGGCGTTCTAAATGGCATAAGGACACAGTAAGGGAGCGTGTTCATTAAAAAAAAAGAAATGAGTATTACAGTATTATATTTCTATTGGAAGATTGTATACACTTGCAGAAACCACTCATCCTTCATGATCGAAGCTCATAAATATAGCGGTCACCACTGGCGCTGCTGGGGACGTTGGTTATTGTGTCTCGTATAGATAAGTAATCCACCCAATAGTGTGTTGTACAATCTTTTGGCAATGTTTGTTTGTTTGTTTGCTTGTTTGTGTTTTTGTTTGTTTGTTCGTTTTGTTTTCTATCTTCTTTTTTTGGGAGGGGGTGGGGAGGTATTCGTTTGTGTGCTGTTAAAACATGTTATTTTTGTTGGGTTTTTTTGTGTTGTTGTTGGGGGGGGGGTTGGGGTGGGGTGGAGGGGGGTTTTCTTCTCAACACTCTCTAGTTATAATGTTATTGTGCTTGCGAGAAAAGGTGACAGTTTTCACTATTTTTAACTAGACATGCACCCAATCCTCATTGTCTATCCCACTCTGATGATAGCTGTTTTGGTTGCTTCTGTTAGATATTGGAGACATTGTCTTCCTTTGAAATCGAAGTTCCAACGAGAGCTCATTTCTCTTGTATTCCAAATACTAGTAACTTTATATTTCAAACAGAAAACTGAGATTGTGTTTTTCATAAATGGCTTATTCATTTATTAACTTAAAGTCCGTTCGCTTTCACGTGCCCACAGTTTCCTGCAATTTTCTTAAAAACTGGCTGTTGTATTGCCCTGCGTTTTTAAACGCAGCCTTATATTTGAACGACCTTAAGATCTTCAGGTCTTTTAGTCTACATGTGGAACAGTTTATTCAAAGCGGCATATTCCTTTGATTGTTTGATTTTTTTAATATTTTAAAAATAACAAGATTCAATTTTACTGTAACGAAGACATTTAGACATAATTTAGACTCTGATATTCTAAAATGCTTTTTAGGGGTGGGGAGTGAGAGTACGGAAATAGCGTGCAGCACTATTTTGAAATAGGTACTGCTTCTTAACGCAGTGACCTCAGCAGTGTAAATTATTCTAAATCGTGTACAATCAAACAGGGTGGTGTTTTTTTTTACCATAAATATAAAGACGAAATCAGTATCGGCTTCTACTTTCGCCGGGCAAAAATTTTTAATGTTCCTGACAGCCAAGAGTATTTCAAACCCACGTAAAAATTCCCAGAGCAGCAGGTCAAGACATGACTGAGCTATAACGGTGCAAACGTGGGCACGAGTTAGTGAACGGACTACAGTATATAGAGCCAAACTAATCCTCTTTACATTGTTTCTCTTTTGTATAGGCGGCTTCTCAACAAGACGTCCCCCAAGCGCTAAGTCTTGGAGCAGGCCTACAGTGTCGGGAGGTTTGAGCCTGTCCAACTCCTGGATCAGACCCTGTGAGGACGTTGCCAGAGTGTATCCTCCGCTGTGGGTAGATGAAAACCTGGAGGACTCCCTACTTGAGTTTAAAGGTCACTCACTTAAGTCGAGCGGTACTGACCATGAATGTGAAGACATTTCAGAACCAACGAGTGTGGCCAGCATAAATACAGAAGGAATCGACTTCAGTAAGAACAGAGACAAAGAGCAACGTTTCGAAAACCATTCTGAAAATTTGGAAGTGTGTGAGCAGCTGGAACATGTCTGCCATGGTGAGGGCCAGAGCGCTCCGTTCTTCAAGGAATCGGCACCACCTGAGACTGAAAACAATGTGCGTACAGGTGTAGAACTACTTGATAAAGCTCCACTGTGTACGGCTCTCGAAGAAACCACTGCAGATGAACTCTGCTCAGAGTCAGTCTCTCATTACCAAATGACAGAATTGACTTGTGAAAGATCATTGTTGGATCGGCTGGAAATGCAGAGATCGAATCCAGACTCACATTCTCCTTTATCGGACATAGAAAGCACCAGTTCCAATAACGATCAGAGAGATGGCTTACCTTTTAGTGATATTACTCTTAAAGCTGTTGAGGCCAGTACTGTGCATAATGCTTTGAACAGGACGAAAGGCGAAACCAGCCACAGTTTTCAAGACTTTGAGAGATGCTTGGGATCAGAGGCTGACCACAACGATACTACAAAAACTTCAGCCTCTGGGGGTCGGTATCCGAGTCATGCTCATCGGACAGAACAAACGCCAGAGGACATGTCAAGAGTGAATATGGCAGCAACTAAAGGAACCGTTTCGGAACCAGAAAACCCAGGTTCCCTGGGCATATCTGCTCAAAGAAAGAGTGCGAAGGGAGCACATTTTGGAATTGATGAAATTGATAGAATGATTAAAACAGAAAACCACGAGGATAAAAATTCTCTTGACTTTTTGTCTCAATCTGACAAAAACAGTGACAAAGATACATTTCGTACAAGCCTCTTAGACAACTCTACAGAAAGAAATACCGGGGCACAAAGTTTCCTGAACAATGTCAACCGTCACGAAAGAATCACACCGAATAGCTCTCCGAGTGAAAAACAACTTCTGAGTTCCTGTATTGATTTAATGAACGACTCTACAAAATTATCTAGTCGACCAGATATAAAAGACAGCTTTTTCAACTCTGCAATTTCTGACCCTTTGCCACAACCTGTACCGCCACCAGACATGACAACTCCGGTATTCAAATCGTTCGCTGCTCCTGGTACAAGCTCTTTGTCTCCAGGGACGGAAGATCCCATTAAAGCGACTTGGGAAGCTAGCATAAGACGATTCACAGCTTCTCTAGTCCCGGGTGATTCATTCATCACTCAGCCAGCCGAGAACGTAACGAGTCAAGCGAAGGGCTTAGATACGGTGCAGTATACCAACGGAGGCCCAGGAAAAAGTGGTGCATTCATGCAGCTAAAATGTCCTTCTACTCAACAAACTCCAGAGCCGTCGGGCACAGACAAACCGTTCACTGGTACCTCTGAAATCGTAAGTAAGAGGGATTCAAGTGAAGTGTGCTCAGAGATCTCTGAGCATAAGTTTGAAAAAGACGTATACGTATTGCCAGAACAGGTAAAAAACGGAGTTGACAAATGCGCACGTTCGAACACAGATAAGTCAAGTGTTGACCCCTCTTCTCTGAACAGAAATCACGATCAAGACGAAGAAACTGATCTTTCTCAAGATAATGGCCAACAGTTAAAGCAATTTTCTAGCTGTACCAACACTGCGAAGATACCTTCCCCCAAACCACTTCGCAGAGATTCTAACAAATGTTTAACCCAAACCGCCGCCTTTACACCCTGCAGTGAAAAGAAGGGCGGAAAAGGTGAAAACCCGGAGACTGATACACAAGGTGTTGGCGGCAGATTGAACGCTTCCCATAACCCAGATACGGACTCAGACATTCTAAATGAGGAAGTTGTATACAGAGGAAAAGTGCTTGTCACAAAATACCCTGAGCAGAAACATCGCGGAGATGAATTAACAGATCTGGTAGGTGCCATGAGCGATAAAACTGTTTCGCAAAAAAATGTTACCAAATTGTTGCCTAAAGACGAAAGCCAGACGTCCATTTTCCAAATGAAAAACGACATGGGCACCAGTCTCTTACAGCTTGTGTCACCTTCTCTACCGAGGAATTTGCAGCAAATTAGAGTTTCCTCATCTTCCTGTTCCTCAAGGAAAAGTCTTGTTCAAAGAAAGAGATCGTTATCTCAAACTTTGTCCAAAAGTTCACTCCGGGCACGGAATAAAAACCCCAGACAATCAACCCTGAGATTATCCAAGCAAACAGACCCCAATGTTTTGGAGATGTTAAAGAAGCAAATTGACAAATTGCTAGATACAAAAAGTGGTGATGGAATCGAAGAGGAGACTGGCCAAAGGTTACCAACAGATGAGAGAAAACATTGTCAGTTGTCTGCTTCGGGGTCAGAAAAGACAGACAGCCAGCGCAAGTCGAAAGTCTTACGACGCTACGATGTTTCTGGTCTTTCAAAACGTACTCGAAAAATCAAATCTGTTGAGGCTTCAGAGAACAAAATGTACAAAAGTCCTGACGACATTGATAAATGTACAACTCATGGGAAGAGCTCAAAGCCTTGTGATATTTCCAAATCTGGAATGAAAGAATCCGAAACGTCCAAACATCTGAAGCGGGCGTTGAACACAGATCTTAATCACGATGATAAGAGTGATTCTATGAAACGTAAATCATTGAAAATGTCTTCTTTCACTAAACAGAATAACATCGATTCTTCAGCCACAAGTAAATGTGCTCAAGCTGTGTTCGTTGCCTCTTTGGACAACACCAACCCCAGTGAGCCCGACACTGTCCTTCAGAAGAAAGGGAAAGTCCTCAGAGACGTGCCCCAGCTCGTTTCTTATCCTGTTTCACCCCCTGTACAAACCATAAAAGAGACTTGCGTTGTTCGATTTGAGGAAACAAAAGCTCCTCGCCCCTGACACGCATTACGATTTGGTGACGGAGTTTCTATTTTTTCCTTGACATTTTAAATGATGCTCAGCCATAAATATTCCGTTCTTAAACCTGTCTCCTACACTGCAAGCTTCCTCAAGATGGCTCACAATTAATAATTTGACTCTACTGGTTGTTGTGCTGTATGGCCTGAAGCGAAGCGCACTGCACAACGTTAATCTCTTGGCACTCCTTCAATCGTTACAGGCATGGCCTCGACTCGCACACTGGGGGTATTTTCACAGAAGGGCGACACCCGAGATCTGGGGGTTTAAACTCCTGGAAAGAATTTTAGGGAGTAAGGGGTGAGGTGGGGGGGGGGCAGTAGATGCGCTTATCACGATCAAGCAACGCAGGCGTGTATCTGCAAGTCATATTGAATCATCTACTAACAGAGAAAGCTGCCTCGGAGAGACTTACTGCAAGTTAACCAGTACATGTATTTAACTCCTCCCATCTCCCACTTCTAGCCTAGTCATGATCCGCCCCCATTTTTGCCTGTTGGATGTCACAGAAACTTTTAGAGTGCTGCGTATGTGCATTCTGCAAAGCAAATACAAAACAAAAACAGATGCAACAGCAAGAGAAGCCAGCTCCCTCATTTTAGAGAGCGCAGGACTGTGCTCTCATTATTTGTGAAAGGAAGCAGGAAGGCTACGCCCGGCTTTCTTCAACCCGGATAGACAATGGCTGTGCTCCTTACTCTTTTGAGATAAAGACCGCCACGTACTGAGCGAAACCATCCGCCACATACAATTCACCAATGGCAGTTATGTGGTGATCGTGGCGAGCTAACAGGAGTTTTCCCGAAAATGTTCCGCACATAATATCCATAATAGTATTTTATTATTACTATGGTTTATAATGTCCTTGTCTTTGTGAACTGGGATATTTTTACTGTTTGATAACTGTAAGTTTTTAAGACAAGCTTACAAGCTTATTTTTACGCACAAACTCGCCTTATTTTGCCGACGACACGCTAAGACTGCTACTGGATAATAACACGAGAACAACTTTCTACTTCACACTTCTTTTTATTTAACGTCAATGGATTGAAAATAAGGAACATGATGTTTGAATATGTTTGCTGTGATCGTGTACATGTACTTACTAAATTATTTTTCAAGGCGTTAGAGTTGGAAACGCTGTGACAGTTTAACGTTTTCATGCTACATAATAGGCCAATCTTGATTTCTCTGAAGTGCATGTATTTTGACTCCTAGATTCATAGCTTATCCCTTTTTGGCTAATGGCATCTATAATTTTTACTTAATTGGGCGATATGAAATGATTTAACGTTACATGGTCTTGGTCCTTCAAAGAGGGATATCAAATTCAGTCCTGAAATGAATGTTGAATGCAAATGATAATGATAGTTATGTACTTTTAGAGATCCTCAAATATTTGATAATTTGGAATGATGCCACTCCAACAATGGCCTTTGTCATATTCATCAACCACAAGATTTCAGGGTCGTGAACTATTCATTCTTTGAGGGTATTGAAGAGCGATCACAAAAGAAATGAGTGTCTCTATTTTCTTTATTGTGGGGCAGTGCCAGTTTGTTATTTATTCATTTGTCGTGACTTTTCAAAACAGATATTATGAATTAGGAAATGTTCCCATTCCTTGGGTCTTGCAATAGTTGAACTTCTCCTATAAACATGACGACATATCGAATCGGGGGTTGTGAGGATCTGCTACATTGTAAACGAAATTGTCACTGTCCTTTCGTTTCTTATTCAAAGGTCTTTGGATCCAGATACTGAAAACAACAATACTTTCGTTTCTTATTCAAAGCTCTTTGGATCAGGATACTGAAAATAACAATACTTTTGTTTTGAAAATTGCTTTATGATCCCCACAAGGACGAGGCGTGTCGTACATTAAGACATATTATTTTTGCGAGAAAGGTGACAAATCCTGTGCCACGGTATCCAACAATCGACAGCAAAATTTCATCATTGTATGTTATTCTGACGATAAAAGATGCAGACAAGGGGCTTTCATTGAAAGCTCACAAGTATTTATCATAAGCTGATGACGGTTGTGGTTATTGCTTTAATCTCATAAAAAGAGGATCCGATTGGAACTTACCCAATGTGCTTCTTGATAATGGTGATTCCTCAGGGGCCTTTAGTTGGTCCTGGTATTTCCTGGAATTCTCGCTCGAGGTTACGAAAGAAGAATATTCTCTTCAAATGTCATTTTCATTTGCTTTCTGACTGTGTATTTTTTTTTGTCCAACACAAATGATATTAGATGGAAACTTTTTAATTCGTTTGTTCTTTTGTCAATTGAAGTGATGTATTTTCCCATTAAACATTGCTTTGTTCACAACTCCGTGGTACATTTCTTAGCATAAGTCACTTCAGTCAGTTTTACTAGTTTGTTGTTGTTGTTGTTGTTGTTGTTGTTGTTGTTGTTGATCTTTCCTTTTTCATTAATTCAACCTTTTACTGGACACTATACCAGCGTCTGGTTAGGTTCTTCGCTGTCGCACACAGGAGATCCGAGCACGATTCCTGAGTCATGGTGCTACAATTTTAAAGCTGTTGAGCGGTGTTTGATTGTTTAGATTGTTACATTTAAAGTTTATACGTTCACATTTGAATATTTTATATTTATAATTGAGGTTGATACGTGGCCTTTGAAGTTGTTTCAATGTGTCGCTTGAATGTACAATGTGGTAGTTGAAAGACTAGGCGCGTTTGGTCAGAAAAAACTGTTTTAATCAAGTGAAAGGAATTCAAGGTGCACTCGTCTCTTTATTTCTTATATTCCCCTAACAAACGACAGTTGTTTCAAAATACTTAAAACGAAATAAAATTGCTAGTCGAAATACCCCCCCCCCCTTTTTTTCACAAAATAAAATTATTAAAGAGATAAGTATTTGTAGTAGTGGTATGGGTTTAACGCCTCTTTCAACTGTTATGTTATTAAAGAGGCGGGACTTCCACGTTTCGTATTAATCTCCAATAGGACTCAGCTAAGCGGGTGGATAGTCCTGCAAACTCCCCAAAACGTTTTAGGATCAAGAGCATCCCATCGTGGATTCAAACCAGGGACATCTGCACTGCAGTCCAGTAGGATATCAACTGAGCTTACTACCCTCCCCTCCCAGAGAGAACTAAGTGAATCTCAACCTCAACACGAAAGTTACCACTGCCAAGAAAGCGAAAAAACTATAAAGTTGGGATTTTTCAAAGTTTAGGTTTAGTAAAGGTTGTACAGCAATTGCAACACAAATAGGTCATATGAGAGCTGAATGCTAAAGCGTTAATAGAGAGTAATACACAACGTAAAGAAGGAGAGGGATAAAAACGGTTGGTGTTTGATAGGAAAAAAGGAGCAAACCACACCAGAGCTCCCACCAATTTACCAAATGAGAGGGATTCACAAAGACACATAAAGAGAGAGAGAGAGAGAGAGAGAGAGAGAGAGGAGAGAGAGAGAGAGAGAGAGAGAGAGAGAGAGAGAGAGAGAGAGAGAAAGAGAGAGAGAGAGAGAGAGAGAGAAAGAAATACTTTCTCCTCCTCTTTGGAAATTTTTATCCTCGTCATTTACAAGTACAGTGTACTTATATTCCTCCTCCTCCTCCTCCTCCTCTTCCTCCTCCTCCTCCTCCTCCCCCTCCTCCTCCTCCTCCTCCTCCTCCTCCTCCTCCTCCCCCTCCTCCTCTTTTAGATATTATATACCTCCACCTCCTCTTCCAACAGATTTGCTTTAAATGAATGTGTTTTACGTCCCTATGGACACACTTTAGATTATGTAGGAGGCTGTCTTCCGACCACGCCTGTCAGGGACAAACCGGGCTCAGAGGAATATAACACCCCAGCGGAAAGACCGAGGTACCCGATAAAAATGTCTCTTTACTTGGGAGTCGAACACGGGTCTCCCGCATAACCGCTACATCACAAACGTAGGCCCTTTGCAAGTTCTTCTTCTTCTTCTTTTTCTTCTTCTTCTTCTTCTTCTTCTTCTTCTTCTTCTTCTTCTTCTTCTTCTTCTTCTTCTTCTTCTTCTTCTCTTCCTGTCCTTTCTCCTCCTCTTCCTCCTCCAACAGATCTTATCCTTTTCCTATCTCTATTCACCCTCCTCCTCTTTTCCTTCTACCTCCTTCTCTTTCTCCTTCTCTTCTTTCTTCCCAGGATGTTTAAAAACCAGACGACAGTGTTCTTTAGTGCTTCCATCCTCAGTCCAGTGTAGCACTGAGGCAGTAAAAATGAAGGAAAAAGCAAAAAGAAAAGCTGCGTCAGGAATTATTCCATCAAGCAGCTATGGGTTAATATGAAAAAGGATACAAACGTGTGCGTAGGCGTAGAAGAAGGAGGTGGTCGTAAGGCCGATTCTAGCAAAATTAAGGAGGCACAGTAAAAAAGGAAAATAACGCCCAAAAAGCCAGAAACTAGCTAGGCAAAGTTAATTGTCCTCCTCCTTCTCTTCTTCTTCTTCTTCCTCCTCCTCCCTCTTTTTCCCCAGCCCTTATTTCTTCACAGGAAGTTTCAATACTAGACGACAACATTCTTTGCTGCTTGCAGCCTCAGTGTAGCATTGGGACAGTGAGAAAGAAGGAGAGAAGCAAATGAAAAAGCCTGGGTCAGGAATCTACCCATCGACCGTCTACAGTTTAATTTAAAAAATATATAAATACATGTGAGTTTAAGGAAAATAAGGCAGTGGTCGTAGGGTCGATTCTAGCAAGAGAAAGGAGGGACGAAGACAAGAAATATACTATTAAAAAGTCAGAAATACTGCATCCAGAAACAAACTAGGCAAAGGTGACTGCCCTCAACAGTTCTTATCTTCTTGTTGTTCTTCTCCTTCTCCCCTACATCTTCCTCCATTTCTTCCTCCATTTTCTCCTCCTCATTCTGCTCCTCCTCCTCCTCCTCCTCCTCCTCCTCCTCCTCCTCCTCCTCCTCCTCCTCCTCTTCCTCGTCCTCCTATTTCCTCCCAAAATTGTCAACACGAGATGACAACATTCCCTGTTACTAAAACAATCTTGATGTAGCCTCAAGGCTGAGAAGAGGACCAAGACAAACAACAGCCAGGGCGGGACTGACCTGGAGACCAGATAGTTGTGGGTGAGTAACACAAATGTTATGTAAGAAGAGCTCAGCAAAGCCTGTCAGTCGAGTGAGACTTGTCAGCTGAACAGCCCTGAAATGTACAGATTGCAATACTGTACACAGTCTTAAATTCTGACGTGAATGACAGTGAAGTGTTCAAACACTTATAGTCTTCACAAAAAGTTAAGGACCACTTGCAAAAGTGCAAGAAAAATAAAAACCAGCAAATCAAATTATTCATTCTTTAATATACATTTAATTCATCAATCCATGAGTGCAACAAAGAAATCCCATCACAATCGAAACCGAAATGCATGATTCCCAGCGCTCAAAAGGGACCCACCCTCAAAATCGAAAATCACACAAAAAAGGCGTGGGGAATGTTGTTCCATTTTTGTTACAGCCATCCCAGCAGCTGCTGGCTGGCAAAGGGTAGTTCTCCCGAACTCTCCGATCAAGCTCAGCCTACAACTGTTCAATAAGATTGAGGTCTGGACTGTTGGCTGGCCAAACCATGCGGGTAATCCCCGCCTGCAGCATGAAGGCGTTGACGCCCTGGACCTGTGCGGCGTGGCGTTGTCGTCCTGAAGGACAGCACCAGGCCCAATCTGCTGCAGCGCCGTGACGACCAGAGGTCGAAGGATCTGCAGAAACCACTGCCCTGTCAAGATGCCTTAACTGCCTTGCCGTGAATGGTGGACACATGCGCTTCTGACAATTCCATTGACATTCACGAACTTGAACTGGTCTTTTTCTTTGATATTGCTGAGACTTTTTGAGACCCTTTCTTTTTTATTTTCGATTTTGAGGGTGGGTCCCTTTTGAGCGCTGGGAATTATGCATTTCGGTCTTGATTGTGATGAAATGTCTTTTCTGCACTAATGGATTGATGAATTAAATGTGTGCCAAAGAAGGCATAATTTGATTTACTGGTTTTTATTTTGTGTGCACTTTCGTATGTGGTCCTTAATTTTTGTGAAGACTGTATCAATGATCTGTAACCGTATTGAAAAAAAAAAACTAGCCTCTTTGAAGAAAGTGTGTAGCTGCGTGGTCATAAAAGTACGATTCAACAGAAAAGTGTTATCAGCAAATAAAAATTTCAATTTGAAAACACGGTACTTGCGGATTTTCATACAGTTTCAAACGGCACCATTGGTGAACGAAGATTTGTTTCCTTCCGGTTAGCTCACAAATCATTTATTGTTTAATAGGGGCTCTTCTTTGAAATCGGAGAGCAATATAAACTTCATTTTTTTTCACTTTGCTTGTTTTGAGTCTGGGAAAGCATCTGTAAAGTGGAACGTTTTACCATAACAATGACTGTGCTCACATGGAGTGTTCTTCTTTCCTGTCTGCTCATTTTATCGGTTCGGTCGGGACAAAGCACACCGCAGACTAACAGTAACAGAGATGCTGAGGAAGAAGGCCAGTACCCGAGTAACATCCTCCCCCCTCCTCCTCCTCCTCTTCCTCCTCCTCCTATTTCCTCCCAAAATTGTCAACACGAGATGACAACATTCCCTGTTACTAAAACAATCTTGATGTAGCCTCAAGGCTGAGAAGAGGACCAAGACAAACAACAGCCAGGGCGGGACTGACCTGGAGACCAGATAGTTGTGGGTGAGTAACACAAATGTTATGTAAGAAGAGCTCAGCAAAGCCTGTCAGTCGAGTGAGACTTGTCAGCTGAACAGCCCTGAAATGTACAGATTGCAATACTGTACACAGTCTTAAATTCTGACGTGAATGACAGTGAAGTGTTCAAACACTTATAGTCTTCACAAAAAGTTAAGGACCACTTGCAAAAGTGCACGAAAAATAAAAACCAGCAAATCAAATTATTCATTCTTTAATATACATTTAATTCATCAATCCATGAGTGCAACAAAGAAATCCCATCACAATCGAAACCGAAATGCATGATTCCCAGCGCTCAAAAGGGACCCACCCTCAAAATCGAAAATCACACAAAAAAGGCGTGAGGAATGTTGTTCCATTTTTGTTACAGCCATCCCAGCAGCTGCTGGCTGGCAAAGGGTAGTTCTCCCGAACTCTCCGATCAAGCTCAGCCTACAACTGTTCAATAAGATTGAGGTCTGGACTGTTGGCTGGCCAAACCATGCGGGTAATCCCCGCCTGCAGCATGAAGGCGTTGACGCCCTGAAGGACAGCACCGGGCCCACTGTGCGGCGTGGCGTTGTCGTCCTGAAGGACAGCACCGGGCCCAATCTGCTGCAGCGCCGTGACGACCAGAGGTCGAAGGATCTGCAGAAACCACTGCCCTGTCAAGATGCCTTAACTGCCTTGCCGTGAATGGTGGACACATGCGCTTCTGACAATTCCATTGACATTCACGAACTTGAACTGGTCTTTTTCTTTGTTATTGCTGAGACTTTTGAGACCCTTTCTTTTTTATTTTCGATTTTGAGGGTGGGTCCCTTTTGAGCGCTGGGAATTATGCATTTCGGTCTTGATTGTGATGAAATGTCTTTTCTGCACTAATGGATTGATGAATTAAATGTGTGCCAAAGAAGGCATAATTTGATTTACTGGTTTTTATTTTGTGTGCACTTTCGTATGTGGTCCTTAATTTTTGTGAAGACTGTATCAATGATCTGTAACCGTATTGGAAAAAAAAACTAGCCTCTTTGAAGAAAGTGTGTAGCTGCGTGGTCATAAAAGTACGATTCAACAGAAAAGTGTTATCAGCAAATAAAAATTTCAATTTGAAAACACGGTACTTGCGGATTTTCATACAGTTTCAAACGGCACCATTGGTGAACGAAGATTTGTTTCCTTCCGGTTAGCTCACAAATCATTTATTGTTTAATAGGGGCTCTTCTTTGAAATCGGAGAGCAATATAAACTTCATTTTTTTTCACTTTGCTTGTTTTGAGTCTGGGAAAGCATCTGTAAAGTGGAACGTTTTACCATAACAATGACTGTGCTCACATGGAGTGTTCTTCTTTCCTGTCTGCTCATTTTATCGGTTCGGTCGGGACAAAGCACACCGCAGACTAACAGTAACAGAGATGCTGAGGAAGAAGGCCAGTACCCTAGTAACACAATTGTAAAGTTGCTGACTATGTCTGCATGGAAATGTAATGAATGGAACTGACTTGAACTCAATGGCGGAAAGCCACACACACACACACACACATGCATTGTATAAAATTTCCTAACAATATAATATAATAATAATAATAATAATAATAATAATAATAATAATAATGATAATAATAATAATAATAATAATAGGTAGCATTTGTATGGCGCAAATCCCCGCTCTACAGCAAGCTCTCTATGCCCTTCACAATCTATACTCTTACCCCAGCAGTCTGAGAGCATTCTGAAAAACTTCCTGAGAAGCATACAGTGCAAGCGGCCATTTAAAGGCGCTAAAATGCTAACATATTGACAAGATCTTTCGCTGTCTATGGCTGGATACACATCCCCACCTGCGTAAAGTGAGGAAAATTTGTGTAAAAAGCCTTCCCCAAGGACACAACGTCGAGTCCGAGGCTCGAACCCCCGAACCTGCAACGTCACGATTATGAGTCCGGTTGCCTAACATTAGATAATGAATGTGTCTTAAAATCAAGTCTTACAAAAATGATGTGTTTGTGAGTTTTGCTTATTGTTTTGGTTTTGCTGTTTCTACCTTTACCTGAGATTACTTTAATGTCGTTTTCCCTTCTTTATACATGTATCTACAAAGGCTTCTCAGCTTCTTATTAATGCCCATGTAGCAACACAGCTTCTTCTTAGACACTTTTAGATTGTTTATTACACAGCAATAAATCCCGTTATCTGCTTATGTATTAGTTTTTATCTTCATTCAATTTCTTCGAATTACAATCAGGTCATTATTCATCGGAGATAAACCATGCTTCAGATATGAATCCTTGGAGTAAATAGACGCACTCTGGGCTCCTGACTCTTTCTCCAGCCTTTCCACTGCTACTCCTTGGCTCCCTCTTACTGCTGTCTTTCAGTCACACCCCTGATCTTCTGGAAGGAAAGATCTACACACAACCTTATTGGACAAGGGCAAAAAAATCTCGGAGGTCCTGTGTGCAAGTTGCGCTCGTTAATGATCCCTTGGTGGTCTAAAATAGATACGAGTTGGCTTCGGCCAACACCCGAGCAAATTTCAAATTTGTTTTACCTACTGAAAGTTTTTAATGTGTCCCTCGCGCTCATATGACCTTATGCAGTTGTGGGTGTCGTAAAACACTTGCCAAAAATACATAAATACATAAATCATCATCCGGTGCCTTGCCGACTGGCGTGGGCGATCATGGACCTCCATTTCACTCTGAAATGGTGTCTGTTGTTTTTGCTGCTCCTAGCCATGTTGTCATCTTGTCCAGTATCTTTTCTCTCTGTCTGCCTCTGCCTCTCTTTCCATCAAACTTGCCTGTTGTTACAATGTTCCCCTTTGCTTCTTTCCGCATAGTGTGTCCGAAGAAATTTGCCTGTCGCTTTCTTATACTTATATTCGTCCCAAGCTGTCTTTTACAATTTGTTTCAACCAAGACTTCTTCATTTGTTTTTCTAGCTGTCCATGGGATACGTAGCATGAACCACAACTCTGTCGCCACAATTGTTCTTTCCAGCTGTTTATTGATTGTCCATGCTTCGCACCCGTATAATAGGATTGGCTCGATGTAACTTTTCAGTACTCTTTTTCTCGTTTCCAGTGACATATTGATGTTTGTTCGTATCTGTTTCATTTTGTGAAAGGTTGCTTTTGCTTGGCAAATGCGGCTTTTAATTTCGGTGTGACATCTCCCATCTGATGAAATAATGGTCCCCAAATATTTAAAATATTTCTTGAGGGTGGTATCATTGATTTTGATATTGTATGTTGGGGTTGGAGGTTTTCTGCTGATCACAATTGTTCCGGTTTTCTTGATGTTTAGACTTAAGCCCATGTTGTCACTCTCTTGTACGATGACATTTAACAGATTCCATAGGTGTTCTTCATATTCTTCTGCTATTAGGACTGTATCGTCTGCATAAATACATAAATACATAAATAAATACATAAATAAATAAATAAATAAATAAATAAATAAATAAATAAATAAATAAATAAATATCGTTTAAACACTTCTGTTTGGTTCAGACAAGCAACAGCTCCTGGGCTTAATGACGCAACAGCTTCGCTCCCTTGAGCCCGAAGACAGGAACTCGTTCGTTGACCTGTGCGTGAACCGTGACGACAAGTGCTCCGACCAGCAGTTCTCGGGGGACAGAGCCGTCTTCTCCTGGAGACCAGACACCACACAGGAGGCAAAGGTTCCCAGTTTCCTCGACATGACTACTGTCACGTTTGTGTTGGCACCTTTGCGATTCTGGTTCTGATTTCCCTGTTGCTGCTATTGCAGTTATTCTTGATACTTCTTGTAGTAAAGGTTTCTACGACCACAGTAGATGTTGCTGCTGCTGTAACTCCAGCCGTCCTTCGTTCTTAGTGTTGTTGTTGTTGTTGCTGCTGCTGTTGTTGTTGTTGTTGTTGTGTGTGTGTGTGTGTGTGTGTGTGTGTGTGTGTGTGTGTGTGTGTGTGTGTGTGTGTGTGTGTGTGGTAGCCTATCCGTTCGAAATGTTTGGAGAGCGTGCTCTTCGCCAGGGCCACCGCCTCCCTTGGGTAGCGGGTCAGGCAGTCCAACTTCCCTGAATCCCCCCCGAACAGATGCCATCGCCGGGCCTCCGTGGCGAGGCATCTCTGCAGCCAGTGCTCCAAGTCTTGGGGTTCCTCGCTGCACAATGGACAGGTTGGGTCCGATGTTCTGTCTATTCTATTTTTGTAGGCCCGCAGCCCAGAGAAGTGACCGGTCCTGATTTTTGCCAGTAATGACTGGTCACTGCGGGACATAATAAGAGCCTCTCTTTTTAAGGAAAATGCTGTTGTTGTTGTTGTTGCTGTTGCTGTTGCTGCTGTTTTCGTTGTTATTTGGTTTTTTCTGTTGCTTATGATGATGTTGCCGTGGATGTTCTGGTTGCTCTTGCTTCTGCTGCTGCTGTTGTTATTACTGCTCGTCTTATTATTCATCTTTTACCCCAACCCCACCAAACTTCTTTTCTTTTTTTTTCGTTTCTATGTGCCATTCTTTCCCTTTCGCTGCCACGTTCTGAATCACTCGTTATGGTTTACTGGTATAAAATTGCTTTCCATGATCCTTTTCTGTGATATACTCTTGGGGAGTGCCAAAACTATAGTGTTGCAACTCAGTAATAAAATTGACCCCAGTTTAAACAACAGCATATGACGTCAGTATAATATGAGGATGGGCTAACCATGCGATCGATTGTTTTGTTTTTATTTCAATCAAGTTGCTACATTTTAAAAGGCTGATTTATGGACAGTTTACAAAGGATTTTCAATCTTTTTTTAAAATGAAGATTTGACACTACTATAATTTATTTTCTTCATTTTTTCCATCTGCCTTGTGGTACATTAGAGACGCCGAGTTGACTTGTTTGCTTTGGTTTATTTATTTCTTGTCTTGATAAGGACTCGAATTATTCTATTGCTTTCATAGTCTTTGTAATTACCATAGACTTCAAAATTAAATAATCAATAGGGCGGTATTGCATTTGATATAAATAATTATGTTTAGGCTTACCTTACACACAAACACACACACAAACACACGCGCACACACACACACACACACACACACACACACA
>NW_004797591.1:150411-153190 GCF_000002075.1 Aplysia californica | reverse complement strand
TGTGTGTGTGTGTGTGTGTGTGTGTGTGTGTACGTGTATGTGTGTGTGTGTATCGTATACACAAATGTACACCAATGTTTGTCATGGAATGGTTATCTGCCTTGTATACCAATGATTTGTAGGCTACAAAATTCCAGAAACACTCACCTAAGATGTTGCTTTTGAGGAGTGAGAAGTGGCCATCGAAATGCACTTAAAGTAATCCATTCTGTTTCCTGCAGGCTCGCTTTTGGCAGACGTATCAATGTGTTATTCAGAAAAAACCTCAGGAGTGTCCAGGTAATGTGCGTGGCTTGGTAGACATTGTTGTCTTTGCACTAGTAAGATCCGAAAGGGTAATGGTTGTTGGAAATAATATAGTTTCATAAAATTTGTCAGAGCCTTGTTTTTAGTTAGGTTGTCACTGTTGTGTATCCTTGAGAAACAGGATTTTGCACTACAGCTTTTGACTGTATTTTAGCTTGAATTGAACTTGGTCTAAAGCGTTGCATTTTTGTATGTATATACTAGTGTAAACCAAATAGTGGTGAGAATGAATTTTTAAAAATAGGTATGTTGATCTTAGTTTCTTTTTTATGCCCACTCATTATAATATAATCTACTTTATCTCTTCATAGAAACTTTCTATCATGTCTCTTAGTTCTATATAGTAGCTGTGTTAGCTTAGTGATTAACTGTCGTTTTACTACAGTTCTATCTTTGAGAATCTGTTTTGACCAGTCAAAAGGTCATGTATGATGTTTGTCAATGAAAATCACATCAGTCTGCCTGCTGCTAGAAATAGTGGAGGTAATGGACATGACCAATACGCGGGTGTACCTGGTTCGATCTCAAGTGAGATCAGAACTGTTGTCGTCCTTGGGTTCTCGTGTATTCGTCATTTACTTTATAACCACCAAACTTTAACTACTCTTATTTTGAGGTACTATGTAACCTTCGTTGTTTTTTAAACTCAGACTAAAAAAGATGGCTTTCATTTCATTTTCAACATGACGCCAGTGGATGGTGGCTGGACTGAATGGTCGCCATGGTCCTCATGCGACGCTGATTGCGAGGATATTGGACTGCAGGTTCGAACTCGCAACTGCGAGAACCCAAAGCCAGCAAACGGCGGGGAAACGTGTGAAGGACACAGCTTGCGAAATCGCTCGTGCGTTGGGCTGTGTACAAAGAGTGAGTGTCCAATCAATCTAAGACCGTTTGAAGGAAGTTGAATAAGTAACTAACTTTAAAATCCCTATCGGTTCACAGTTGATATGGATTTAAAAACTTAATAATTAACCAACAATCAGGGGTGAAAGAAAGGAATGGCATTGGTCAAAATGTCTCCATAGCAACTACGTACCATTTCAAATAGTTTTTCTAAATAGTGTGTATAGACACGTAAAAATACCTATATCAAAAATAGTGTATAGTAAAATCACCACACCTTTGCCTAAACGTTCTTGCTATTGTATTGGGGTTATTTATTTATGATCAACTATAAACCGCTTGTCAACCGTTTTGATACAGTTGTCCAGAGAATCCAAATTGCTCTTTCTGGCCTCGCCCAAGATCTTGGCGCTGCAAAATTCTCTTTTTCTATATCTCCCTGTGTATTGTGCAAGATTCATGCATATCCCCCCCCCCCCTAAGTGTAACGTAGAAGATGCTGTTCTTATTTTTTGTGACTCAGTACTGAAACACCTTGAAACTCCTAAAACACATAATCTCAGATCGTTAGAGGCAACGCGTTTTGAATATTGGCAGCCTTAAAACGTATACGAGAGTACCTTTCGTTGATTATTTTGGGAATTCAATACAGTTCACCGCATATTGTCACCGAAAAACTTCGGAGTCTGAGATTCAGTCATTTCATTGCATAATAGGTCTTGGAAATTTTGACAGACAGACAACATTATTATAAGCTGAACAGCAAAAACTCCGACCCCATACTTTGTAACACCGGTGATCCTCAGGAATGTATTTTGTCGCCAGTTTTCAATACGATATAATATATTATATTATGTACAAACAAATATTTAAGTAAGTATGGAGCAACACGCTTGTTTCGGCGCGTAATACACATTATGGCATTTTGTGTTGTGTGGATGCATGAGTGCATTGTAACGCCACTGCTATTGTAAATGACCAAAACAATGTTCTCCTTGAGAGATTAATAAAAATTTTAAGTTTCCTTGGCATTGTCATTTACAGAAAAGTTATTGTTTTCTGAAAACTGTTTCTTTTGGTGTGCACATTTGATCGGGACTTCTAATAGCTCCGTTTGTACGGATTGTCACGGTTGCTTTGATTCAACGATTGCAAACAATCAGTTGTTGTTGTTTTTCTTGTCCACAATCGAATTCCCTGTATCTTGGACTATTCCGACAAATGTTGGCATGCAAACTGCCAGGTCACTCAAATATCAGAAGTGCAAAAATAGAAACATGCTTCTGATACTATTATGCATACATGTAGTTATTGATACTGATTAAATCCTTGATAACAGCTGGAATGCTGTGTGCATGTGACAGGGGGGGGGGGATCAATTACATACGTCAGGCTTGTAAAACGTTTTTGGCGACATAAATATACAGACACAATACAAAGTTTATGGCGGTTTCACGCTCTTATAGAAAGTTTGACGTAAGATAAAATTGTTGCACATCTGCAAGATGGCATCCAAGAGGGCGCTTTGCCCGGCTTTTGCTGATGTGTAAATCTACGTTCAATAATAATATGACGAAGAAGAAGAAGAAGAAGAAGAAGAAGAAGAAGAAGAAGAAGAAGAAGAAGA
>NW_004797591.1:143154-149388 GCF_000002075.1 Aplysia californica | reverse complement strand
ATAATAACAATAATAGTAACTATAATAATAATAATAACAATAGTGATGATAATAATAATAATAATGATAATAATAATAAAGATAATAATAATAATTATAATTATAATATAATCTCCCCCTTTCTATCTTGCCCTGGCTATATTGTGAACGTGCGTTCTCCTTTACAACAAACACCCGCACAACGGCAAAATAACACAAGATTGTCTAAGAATAGACACCTTCCTTTCTTGTGATCCGTGCGGGAAAAACTGGGCACCAGGGGTAAAACAGGAGCTGTAACTAGGCCTACAGTAACATTATCATGGCGATACATCTTTACACACTCTTGTTTATTCCATGAATTTGTTGCTCTGTTTTTGTTGTTGTTATTGTTTTGGCAGCATGCGCTTGGCTCGGGCTCTCCGATCCTTAGACTTGCCTCAGAATGATGAGATCGTCTTGTTCTCTTCCGCAGGTGGTTGGAGGGCGCCACTGGCAGGTCCTACTTCTTTACTTTCGTTCTAGAGTTTTTCTGTCTATTTGTCTTACTTTTTCCCAGCACTAAATGACAATTGTTGAGCCAATGTGCATCTCTTTACACAAACAAACAGGTTGTTCTCTTCCGATTTATAAGTTTGTATCTGGAGTGAGAATTTTTTTTACTTTTGAAACCAAGTTATTACTAAAACTATAAACTTTCATGGCAGATGCGAATGGCCAACAGGAAGCGAAGGAGTACGTGCAACAAATGCACTCCGTGTTCCCAGAGCTTGAGAGTGAGTGTATAAAGAGACATTGCTACTACGAGCAAGTCACAGATATTGTGAAAGATCGCAGTAAAACGGTGAGTTATCCTCTGCGACAGTTGACTGATTTCTGATGAAGTCGTCTTGTAAAGTTGTTTGGTTTGTCACTTGTGCGATTTGTATAAGACAGAAAAACGTGTCGTTGATGAAGAACACATTCTTAGCTCAACTGTTATCATCCTTGATAATGGAGTGGATGGCCCTGGATTGAATTCCCTAAAATGGCGTTCTCCATTCATTTGACTTATTCTCATCGGAACTTGACGTTAGATTCGGATAGATCCTACCTCTTACATAAAGTACTTGGTTTTAAAAAAGGCGTTAGAACATCTTATCACATAGGCTACTATGATAATCCGGTTGAAAAAGTTAATGACATCATGTGAGTCACTTTGAAGACAGAGAGTAAACATAGAGGGTATGATAATATAGTACATGTTGTGTTTGATGGTCTGAATGTTTATGTGTTCTTGTGTTTGTGTGTAACGTTATGTGCGCTTGTATGCTCTTCCTGTTTAACCTCTTCATAGAGTGCATTCGTTCCCCTGGATGTCACTTCTGACGTAACAATATACGCTCTCGATAACGATCTACTGAGAACAAATATATCACCAGACATTCAGCTGAAAAACTAGAGACGCTGGATTGTAAAAATCAAACAAATACTCAGTTATGGATGAGAATGATTGATTGCAGAAAAGCAAACATCATCAGCTCGTAGGACACCAAAGCATGTTTACATAGTGGGGTTCAAATCCAGGTCAGTAGCAAAATGCTTTGATGTTTTTGAACAAATATATTTGCAAGGCAAGTGTACACAAAAATTATTAACTTGTCCTCTATGCCTCCATCGCCACCAGGACAAGTACTGGTCAAGTATTAGCTGTATAAAATATGGTGGAGCGTGCCCGGTCAATGGCGGCTGGGGTCCGTGGAACGAGTGGTCAGCGTGTTCGGTCCAGTGTGGCCATGGTGAAGTGTTCAGGTAATGCAGCATGACTTCTCCTTTGTCTTTTTTCTACTCGTAAATAAGAATAACACAACTAACCGAGAAAGAGTAGGGGTGACCCAGCAAACCTGAGTACGACAGTAGTTCTGTTTGTTATTCTTGACAAAGGTACAGATGGTCCAGGTTCGAATCCGCCAAAGGGGTGTTCTTGAACCTGGCTTGGTCAATGAGTTTCCTAGAAAGGTTCTACACACACTTGGCTCAGTCCTGCCGGATATGGGCTTCAGATCCGAAGGTCCATCCTCCTGGATGGTCTTGCACACATTTATAGTTGCGACCATACAACAATCTAAATCGTTGGCCAGCCGACGAACATCTAGCCCTGGCACTCATTGTGATTAGATTCTTGTCTTGACTGTGTGTGAATGTGAAAATTGCATCGTATTGTATGAATAAACCTAGATTTTTTGACACACAATCTGGTTTCGCTGTCGACCTGCTGTTGCCTGTTTGTTGCTTCTGCTGATTCTGCTCTCATTGGTTACTAGTGTTGCTACTGCCATTGTTATTGACACGACAACCACATTTATTGGTTCTGTCGCTGTTGGTATTGGCAGATGTTTCTGATATCAGTATTACTTTTAAGTTGTTGTTTTTGTCAAACTATTTGGACGCTGCTATCAACATGGTATACTCTTGTGACTTGTGTTGCAGTTTGCACCAGTGTCATTTTTTCCAGTCATTTTGACCATTGTCAGAACAATTCCCTGGAGAAAATACGAATAGAGTAGAACCTGCTCTAACGACCACCTGTCCAAGTCAGTTACCTGCACAAACGACCACTTCCCATTCCCCCACTTGTGTTTTTTTCTAAACCAAAGAGACACTGTTCAAGAAGAACACCTGACTAAGATGACCACTTTTCTCCTCAACAATGGATGGCAGCCTTGCACATGTTCGATTGTATGTTGTTGCAGGAAAAGAGAATGTAACAAGCCCAGCACTAAGAACGGTGGCGTCTTCTGCCAAGGAATCTGGTACCTGACCAAACGTTGTCTGGGGAGGAACTGCCGTGAGTTTCTTTATACACAGTGCACACAGCAAAAAAACGGGTCAATCAAACTGAGTCAGTACCAGCAAGGTTTTCCTTCATAAAGGGGTAAAAGATAGCATTTTAGTACAGTACGTCTGATTCGACCCGTGACATGGAAAAACAAATGCGTTTGGTTTCAATGTCACTTTCGAATTTAGTCGAATTTTCTTGAACTGTGCCCAAATGGCCAGCCCCGACTGGGTCAAATGAATTCAATTGATAATGTGCACAGGGCATTGAATGTCTGGTTGCAGACCTGTTATAGGTGCTGTCTATCTATGTATGTACTTTCTCCCTCTTCCCACCCCACCCCACCCTACCCGTTCCACGGGCGTTTGTTATGTAGTTGTAAAGCTCTTCGTGTTGCAGGCAGAAGACGTGATGTCGAGTTTGATTCCAGTTTGGGGAAAATTTGTTTTATCGAGTGCCTCCGCTTACTGCAGAAATTATGCTGAACTTTATGCAGCCTCTCTTTCTCTCTCTCTTTCTCTGTCTCTCTCCCCCCCTCTCTCTCTCTCTCCCTCTCTCTCTCTTTTTTTCTCTCTTTCTGTCTCTTTCTCTCTTTTCTTCTATATATCTTTGCTCTTTACTGTCTCTTTTCAACTGATCATAAAATAATCACACAAAGACCTACGGCTTCATGCCCCAAGCCCTTTTTAAACCTACATTTTTTGGTAATTATCGATATTGTCAAACGTGTAATTTACTTTACGTTTCCAACATTTCAACAGAGGACGAGGGCGGCTTTTCTGAGTGGTCCGAGTTCTCTTCCTGCTCGGAGACGTGCGGCAGGTACGGCATGAAGACGTCAGTCCGGTCTTGTCTGTCCGATATGCCGTGTCTTCTGGGCAAAGTTCGCACCACTGAACTTGCCCGCACTGTGCCCTGCTATGGAGGCGCTTGTCCGCGTGAGTAGGACAATCGATTTTATCTAGATCTTATTGATTCTTTACTTTTGGGGCTAAGTTGGTAATAGCTCTGAATCGGCAAGAGTGCACTCAACGAAACTAGTCTTCTCCTTTTGAAAGTCAACTTGGGTTCTGTTTCGAGACAAAGTAAGCACCATGTAATGTGCAGCCTTATTTTCCTGCAAATACATACCACTTTCCGTACATTCATGCTATATAAATGAATTACTAAGTGTTCAATGCTTTTTAACCCCCCCCCCCCTGCTTTTGCAAACCCAAATGTTTTCAGAAAAGGCGTCTACTATTACACGGTCTCGTCATTAATCTAGCCAGTCCTCTTCGCTTCTATAACACTCACATATCCAAACAGTAATTTCTTAATTGTCTTTGCATTTTTGGCATTTTTCAGAAGATGGCGGCTGGAGTAAATGGCAAGGGTGGAGCGCATGCTCAGCGGCCTGTGGCACAGGTCGAAGGTCACGCTTCCGGTTGTGTGACCGGCCGTACCCCTCAGGAGGTGAGCCGTGCCTTGGGCCGCGCGTGCAAATGACGAGCTGCGATGGAAGCTTTTGTCTACAGACCCCTGATGGTGAGTGGCAGAAGTTGTGTGACCTCGCAAATTGTTTAAGCTGTATGTCTCTTTGCCTGATTTGTTGGAAGAGGGGGGGGGTTGCTTGTTAGGTTTTTACCATTTAATATATCCCTCTGTCTGTCTCCCTCTATCTATATATCTATCTATCAATCTGGCTGGCTAGCTAGCTAGCAAGTCTGTCTATCTATCTATTTTTTGTTTCTATGTATGTTGTACTGCATAATGTTTTGCTATGTATCTCCCGACTTCAAAGGCTAAAAAGTGTCGAAATCCGTAACATAACCCCAACATGTGAAACTGACGTAATATCATGCCAATATTCCCTCAGTCTGATCGTCATTTGGCCGTCTTTAAAAACGTAAAGCAAACAGAGATATGAATCTTTTTCAGATGATGAGGAAGAAGAGAATGATGGAGGTGGCTTAAGAAGGAGAAGATCCAACGGCAAGGTCTTACGGATTTCGAAAAGGGCCCTTGGACACCTCAGAAAGAACATTTATCCGAAGATCAACGTTCTGAATGGGAACCATACTTCGTGCATGAAAAAGAGCGGCGACGCTGATAGTTACCATGTAAAAGAGGACGGAAATATTCGTGTCGGTGAGAGAACACCTGTTGGCGCTACAAAGTCTAAAACTGTAGCGTTTGGGAGCAGAACTCCGAGGGCGAATCCTACCATGCATATAGGGAGACAGCTCGGTCGTGCCGTTCTCAGAAAAAGAAGAGAGATTTTTGCTGATAAGACTTCCAAGAAAATGTTGGTAAGACTTGAGGTCAGGTGCTTATTGATTTTTTCGTCAATAAGAAACGGCGAATTTATATATCCATTCGTCACCCTTCTCTAACCCAAAACCTTGATCTATTCCTACACTGACCCCAACTTCTAATCTATAACTCCTGTGATGGGAATACATATTATAGATCTCGTATCATTTTGGGGGAGTTCTTGCAATAATATTATTATGTCGTCCAGCGTCTTAAAAATAGGGCTGGCCCATCTCTTAAGTGTGTGCCATAATAACACAATATACCATGAATATGTTTTAATAGTATTAGGTCACAAGAATTATTTCTTTACAAGAGGGGATGATCAGTTACCCACTGTATTCTTTTAGTCTGTCTATTTGGGAGTGTGCATGATTATGATTTGTGTGGAATTTTGGTTAAGGTATCTGCGCAAATAATTGTACTCCGTGAGACATGGAATTAGAAGTGAATATGGAGGAGTACAGCAACAAATTATTTACACCCTTCTCAATGAATTTAGATAATAGAAGTAAAGCTATGCGCAACAAATTGAAAAGACTCTAATGACAGGGATGTACACGACATATCTTCATACTCACAGAGATGCATAGATCTACCTGTATGGCATTGATATAAGAGGGAAAGAAAGAAAAGTAGAAAGAAAAAAAAGACAGAGAAATACAGGCGCGGAAGAAGGACTGCTGTTGCTGCTGGTGGTGATCTGCCTCCTCCTCATCCTCGCTCTCCTCCTCCGCCTTATAATAATAACTAATTTCTAAAGTATGTCGATGGGGGCGTAAAAAAAAACTAATTGATGTGTTAAAAGAAGATTTCTTTCAGTCTCCTGAAATTGATGAAAACGACCCCTACTCCATGGCTTTGAACCCTGACATGGAGTCCCTGTACTCGGAGTGGTCCCACTGGAGCCCTTGCAATGTCACGTGCGGGGGTGGAACCAGGCACAGGACACGCACCTGCAAGTCGAGGACCGAGGTGTGCCGTGGGGAGGTGCAGCCTGAGCAGTTCTGCAACCTGACTCCGTGCCCGGGTACATGTGATTGTGGCTGATCTGATCGAGCTGTCGGTACATCTCTTTCTCTGTGTTTCAATCTCTGACTCTCCTTCCTCTGGCTGTCTCTGTCTGTCTGTCTGTTTATCTG
>NW_004797591.1:136509-141177 GCF_000002075.1 Aplysia californica | reverse complement strand
GTAAAGCGCATAGAGCCTGCTGTTGAGCGGGGATATGCGCTATACAAATGCTATCTATTATTATTATTATTATGATTATTATTATAATGTATGTACGCATTTAAATGTGATAGATCTATACAGAAATCTATTGATAATATGAAACACCCACAGACAGACAGACAGACAGACAGACAGACAGACAGACAGACAGACAGACAGACAGACAGACAGACAGACAGTGAATAGGTCTGGGAGTTTGGGTGTTGGAGGAAGCGGGAGGGGGGGGATACTTTTACTGCTAATTGATGTGTACATGGTGTGAATGTCCTCACAGAGGACGGCCTGTGGGCTGCGTGGGGCAGCTGGTCAGTGTGTAGCCGTCCGTGCGGCCTGGGCCACAGCTACCGTGACCGCACGTGCACTGACCCTGCTCCCGTCTACGGCGGTCAGCCCTGTGAAGGTCAAGGTTCTGAAGTACAGCCATGCTACGGGGGACCCTGCACAGGTGAGCAGCCCTCTCTGTTGTGATTGCTTATTCCTCCTTTCTTTTTGTTTTCTTTGGGGGGTTTTATTTCTTTTTGTTTGTATGTTTCTTTTCTCTCATTGTGGTAGCGGAATAAGTTTGACATCATGCCAACCAAAAAGTTGGTCATTACAAAGGTAGACCGCTTCGCCAAATAATCAACGTGAGAATGGGACAAAAAAGAATGTCAACCTTTGTGCGACAATAATTTATTTCCACTTTACCGTAGGTTATGCTATTCCAAAAAAGAAGCTCTGCTTTAAAGTCCCTATCTAATATCACTGAGTCAAGCTTGAGAAAATAATACTTAAAGTCCCCGAACAACTAAAGGAAACATAGGAATGCTTCATGAGATTCAAATCAGGATTTAGTGTTTGGTTGAGGTCTAGCTAGCATTCGAAGCACTTCATTGTCCGCATTTGTGTGTTCGAATAAAATTGTTATTTTGTTCTAAACTCCAGTTTCAAAGCTGCTTACTTCTGTTGGTCTAGCAGCGTTACCTTGAAACCAAGCCGTCTTCATTTGCTACAAAGTCCTTTATTTGTTATTTAATAAATAGTTTTCTTAGCTTAAAAGTATATAACAGTTTCTCTGCCTGTTTCTTTAGACGAAGATGACAACGGAATCTATCTCCATGGCAACGGCTTCCTCCGATACAAACGAAGGACAAGAAGCACGGGGTACTTGATGGTATTCCTACGCTTCAAAACACTGCAGCAGAATGGCACTCTCTTCCACCACGTAAGTCTCGACGGTAGATGAATATTTTTCTCGTAAGTAGATTCATTTCCGCGTTATGAAATATTTGTTAAGGGTTGTAAATATGATAACACCTGCATGGATGGGGGCGGATTGATTCGAATCTGCTAGTCAGGACTAACTTGCACAGCGAGGGATGCATAGTGTCCTACCCAGAATTCAGGAGAAACTCAATAAATTATCCTCCCTGTTTAGGAATCAAACACAGTTCTTTTCCGTTTACAGTGAGGGGCCGTACCCTAAATTACTGACGTCGACTGTTTTAGTAGATTCATCCCTATCTTAAAAGTTAAAACATTCTTTTGTTTGAGCAATAAGAAAGTGGCAGTTTTGAGAAGAAAACAACACCTATTTTTTTCTAATCGTTAACACTAGATGTCTAAAAACTCCAGGCACCACCAGAAAAGTTGGTCTTGATTTTCAACTCACCTAACTATTGATATAAAATGCTCGGCGTTGAAGACATCCATTTTTTGGGTTCACATTAGTTGTAGAAACGTTTTGTTCTTTAATTCAAAGACGATGAAGTTTCTAAACAGTTATGTAGCCTAAAAACAAAATAATATTCTGTTTGACGACAACTCCAATCAGCCAAACTAAGTTAATTACTTAAAGGTCCAAGTTTTCCTAGACGGTGGTCTCAAAGTATCATGCCTTAACGAATCTAGAAAATAAAGACGACAGAAAGATGTACAAAAACACCAAATTATGTTCATGTCGGCAGTGACCGTAGCCGTGAAAAGTTTTACAACAAAAACTCAAGGCGATCCAAACGTTTTGCCTTTATTACAAGTAGGCCTACACATTATTTGAACCGTGTAATCCAATAAATTGCCATTTTCTGTTTTTGTTGTGAATGCATTGGTGAGTGATGACTGCTTTTTATCATGAGGTCACTCACTATCTGGTCCCAATGGTCTGTAAGCTGTCTGTATTGATGGCGATTTCAGGCTGTTTCTATTCATCCAAGCCGGTCAGCATGGTTTTGAGCTGATTTAATGCCCAAGTAAACTCTGTAAGTTAATATGACCCACGAATTCAACGTCCACCTCTGAAGAGGCAAGCTAGGGGTGGCAGGGTACAGCCTTGAAAACTCCATGAACAACCGAAGTTTGAGAGATGTAGGTTCGAAACGGGACCAATAAACCGCAGTCAAGCATGATGCAAGCCGGGTTGTCGGCTCGTCCTTTATCACTGAATTAGAAAACTCTTCTATTTTGCAAGTTAGAATTTTTCTGAACATTAACTACCCATCCTGTCACTTTGCCTCCAACAGACGAGACATTGTGAGGAAAACTCCCTTCACCATTGTGACTGCAGCATCTTCCTTCGCTTGACCAGTGGGCAGTTATTGCTTTTTGCACATGTCAGCAAGGATAAAGACGACCTGGAGATTACATCCTCAAAAACTGTTTTGGTGAGAATCACAAGGCTATGTCTGTACTTTGACGAAGTGTTGATGAAAATCAGTATAATAAAAACCACAATATTTACGCGTAAATCAACTACTTTAGTTAAGTCTGCTAATGCAAACAACAAATATGAAGGGAGTCGCTTCACTCTAAAAAGCTTACCATGAAATCGTGCTAAATATACACAAAATAAACTATGAGTATCTAGCTCAGATTACCATTGCAAATATTTACTTTTGTAATGTCGTTTCTTCCACCTTCCTGTCCTTCTCTCTGTTTTTCCGTACTTCACTCACCGGCAACTGATGCTCCAGCTTTCGAAATCACCTATTTACATCAGACTGGATCTTAATTTTTTTTAAAGTCAACAAAAACAAAATACAACCTGCGTACCCATTAACTTATTGAGGATGTGCGTTCTAATCCTTTGATAAGACTTGAAGGCGCGCTGTTTTGAGATACTTTATGAAAAGAAGCATAGCTTCATTATTCATACATTTTTAAATACTGTTTTCGTTATGTGAAACTTAAACGGGCAGGCAAAAATGTGCATACAATGAACCATGCAAGTTCGTGTTTCTGAGTTGTGTAACATAGTTCAAAATTTTCCCTGACATTAACTTTGGTCTGCTGCTGATCGGAAATAACATAACGTGTCAGCTACGTCCTGAAAGATTTATGTGAGAAATATTTAACATCTGACACGTTTTCCAGGTCAACAAATGGCAAGATGTATTTGTCCTCGTCACCGAGAGGTGGGTCGAGTTACGCCACAACGACCAGCCACGCAGCTTCAAGGTCTTCAAGGTCAAGCTGGACCACGCCCTTAACTTCAACGGTGACCTCACGGTGGGGGCCAACAGGCTGGAGAAAGACGGTAGTGGCGAGACTGTGTGTGTATATGTGTGTATTATTTAGTGTGTGTGTGTGTGCATGTGTGTGTGTGTGTGTCTGTGTGGGTGTGTGTGTGTCTGTGTGTGTGTGTGTGTGTGTGTGTGCGTGTGTGTGTATGTGTGTGTAAATGGGAAGGGGGTGGTGGGCAAGGTGGGACGGGGGCAAGGGGCTGACAAATAGTCGGACATACGAAGGAATGAACAGAAAGAAAGACAGGTAAGTCAACACGGTCATGAAGACTAGAAAACACTGAAGAAAATAACCTGCTGAAGAATACGAGAGGCATCACGTCAAACAGTGTATGAATGGGTGAATCGATAACAGGATAACAGAGTGAATGAAATATAGTGTAGAAAAATTCACATACAGAGCGAGAGAGTAGACAGACAGACAGACAGACAGACAGACAGACAGACAGACAGACAGACAGACAGACAGACAGACAGACAGACAGACAGACAGACAGACACAGACTTCGCTTGAGCGAAAGATAGAGGGAGACTTTAAAAAAACTGGGTAGGGTGTTTTTCAAAGTGACGGACACTGTGTCTACTGAAACGGTGAATTTAGAAAGGCTGTTAACCAAATTTAAAAAATTCCCGAAGTTTTACAAACAAGATTATGTGAAAAGAGGAAGGAAAGAAACTGTAAGATTTAATTTTTAAAGCTCTTAGTTTCCAGAAAACCAATATTAACAATTTCCCTTTCCATCTATTTCTGTCTGCCTAATTCATTCTTTCTTTCCATGTTTACAGACTTAAGCAAGCGCCAGATTTTTACGGTAATGGGTTCAACACCTTCACTGCTAGAGTAAGCCCCTTCAAAGCGCCCTCAGGGATCATCTGTAACTTGTTGCATTTTTCGATTATTTCAAAACCTTTCATATTACCCCACACCTCGTTCCAAGGTTTTCACGGTGAAATCGCAACTCTAAGGAAAAACTTCAAGACGTTGTTATTATTCAATGTCAAGTCCTGGTCGGGATATGGAACACCTACCAATATCCGAAACGCCAAGACTATCAAACTGGGTATGTTGTGACTCTTACGCCTCCCCTCTCCCCCCGCGCCCTCTCTCTCTCTCTCTCTCTCTCTCTCT
>NW_004797591.1:134870-136288 GCF_000002075.1 Aplysia californica | reverse complement strand
TCTCTCTCTGTGTGTGTGTCTCTGTCTCTTTCTCCCTCCCTCTCTCTCTTCTCTACCTTTTCATATCTTACTCAATTTCAATTATATTCTCTGTCCATGGTTCCTTATCCCTTTTTAATATCCAGCAACGTCATGCTGCATTATATTCTCAAAGATTACACATGTATACATAAAATTAATCCAATAATCAAATCATACGCTTGAAAAGGTGTTTTCTTATTCTTTACCAAGGGAATCCGCATGCTTCTTGGATTACGGGAATCGATTGGTGTGTGTGTGTGTGTGTGTGTGTGTGTGTGTGTGTGTGTGTGTGTGTGTGTGTGTGTGTGTGTGTGTGTGGGGGGGGGCGGAAGGGGCATGTCAATCAAAACAGACAACATGAGTTCAAATTTCAACAGTTCCGTTTCTAACCCTAAATTTTCGAAAGAATTCTCTTAGAATCTTCACATCAGCCTAATAGAGACGGACATTTAATTTATTTGGAGGTCCCTCTTACTTCGTAAAGGGATGTGAATCTCAAACTCAAAACTGAGCCAAAAACAGAATTTAAATTTCCATTTGTGAATTCCTTTGTATTATTGTTTTTCTCAACTCTTAGCAACAACTGTCCGCCACCCTAACTTTGCCGGCCATTACTACTCACGCTTGTACTTCCGCAAGTCCAACTTCCTCCACGTGACTGTGAGTTTCCAAATAACCAACGAGAACGGTCTGCTGCTCTTCAATGGCGGGGTAAACCTGACATCTTTTGTCAGTCTTGTTGTCCAAAATGGCGCCCTTCAGTTCTGCGTCCGTTGCGGCGACAACCCGGTTTGCCAGAAAGCATACGAGCTCAAAGTGAGTTTGCAGTTGGATTGAAGTCTTAGTACCATTTCGTTTTCCACTCGACACAGTATGTTGGTCAAAGAGAATGTCGGTTCCTAAAAGAACGGAATCGATCACCTTAAAGTTGAAGTAGCAAACTAGGCTCGTTTTGCCGTGAAAATGTACTAAGAATAATCCTTGTCAAACGCTCAGGACACTTGTACCAACATGTTCTTTTTATGTTTTGAATTTTTTGGTTCCTTAAAAAGAAATCAACAAGAAGTATTCGTCGTGATGCTTTCTCTCTGCTCAGAACCTAGTTTTGATAAACTTGCAGTAAAAAAAATTGAGTTTCACAATTATGTCAAGCTTTTTTTAATGCAATTCTTTGAAAATCTTGAAAACAACTCCGAGTGATCTCACGAGTTTGATGAAGCAGACAGATCTAGAACAAGATCTCACGAGTTTGATAAAGCAGATAGATCTAGAACATTTGGTTTCTGGCCTCAACTATGTCAGATAGAACTTATATTCTAAGGTAGCGATATTTAGAACAATGTATTCAGGACCAAAGACTCTTCAAAATTGTAATTTCTCAAAACAACATGAATTCA
>NW_004797591.1:131179-134770 GCF_000002075.1 Aplysia californica | reverse complement strand
CCAAACCTGTTTTCTTTTTTTTAATGACGTTTACAAAGACTCGAGTTCGGTTCTCTGCCTCTGTTTTGCTCATAAGCACGTTTGAAAACATTTAGTGAAAACATTTTAAAAGTAGTGTAGCTCTCCGCGCTGTGGTGGGAGGATAATACTAATAACTGTGTTTGCAAGGATGGATCTAAACTGTGTTCATATTTTGTTTACTTTTGTGACTTTTGTCTTTTTTCCCTTTTCAAAAAGATCGGAGAGTGGTATTTCCTGACCGTTCTTGTAAAAGGCAGTGAGGGCCAGATCCGCATGAACGACGGCGACGCCCTGCAGGTAATCTTTGTTGTTGTTGTTTTTCTACGTGAACTCATCCAACGACAAAAGAGCAAGAGCTAAGCCCAAAAGCTTGTTCACTTTCGTCTGTCTGCGTAAAAACAAATTCTCGCCCTGTGCCCTCGATACTTTGCGTGGCACTTCTGCAGGCCAGCGACCAAACAAAAGTAGAGTTTACCTTTTCAAAAAATCGTATCTAGTAATTCTTTTTTTTTTAAATTTGCCCTATATTAAAAACTGCTCTTTGAATGCATACACAGGATCATTAAGATACATGACTTACAGTAACCTAGTCTACATATAGCTCATTTTGAGACAGCAACACCACCTTGCCCCCACATTTCGGTGTAAGCTTGTAGATTTCATCTCCCGGCTGTTAAGACGTCTCCACGTGCTCCACGTGAGTCTCGAAAATTACTCAGCCCGTCACTTGAATTATGTTTCTTTAGCCGACTTTTCAAAGGAAGGCACAAGCACAAGGCACACTTCACGCAACACCCGGCACACATCGCATCTCACGCGTGAAAACAAGACAGTAGGCACAACGATTTAGAGTACATAGGAAGGTAGATTCTACTAGATTCTATTACACAACGATAACCAAAACCGAGGGTATTGAAAAGTCAATGTGCTCATTTTTTGTGAGGTGTGTGATAGTACAGGTGAACTCGAGATGGACTAATTTTTCTTCTGCAGAGAGCGGATCCCGCCAATTACAACCTACGGGCTTTAGATGCAGTAGCACTATATCTAGTGTCTTGAGTTCCCCTTATGTCCTTAAATTTTGTATGACATTCTTATATAGTTGAAGAACAGTTTGTCGTCTTTACGCGTCATCAATGAGCAGAAAGTTCTTTGAAACTCTCTTCTTGTGCTCCTCAAGAAAAAATGTTCACGACACTGCATGGTGTGCTTTTTTCTATTCTCCTTTGTGTGTATTAGCAATACTGGTGCATTGTATGATAATGAATGCAGACTGGCGAGAGGCATTACAACAAGGCAGCAGACTCAAACAGATTGTATGGATCTTTAGCCCTGGTCATGCAGGAGCTCAAGGCAATGAACGTGTTGATAAGCTAGCCGGCCAGGCTGAAATTGGCGACACCATGCAATTAGATCCACCAATAGTCATGGCAGTATAGACAAAATGGTTGAACGACCACAGAGAGGATGAAGGCACCACTTCTCAAACACAATGGATAGACTAAGGGAAGCTGGTGTCTCTAGAGGGTTGGGGAGGGACAGCAACCTGCGTGGAAAAGCCAGAAGAATATCTTACCAGCTGTTAACTGGCACGATCAGCAGGCAGACCCTTTCATGGATCCTGGAGAGGAGGGAGGAGCTGCTATGGCATTGTGCCGCCTGCAATGACGCCTATTCTCCAACCAAGTATGTAGTTAGTAATGCTGACCCAATCGAAGTATCTTCATCAGAGGAATCCATGATGACGAAAGGAAATGTGACTACCTACTGCCTATGCCGGTTCGACATGTCACATGTCGGGTGTCCTTTGAGGGGAGTCAAGACAGGTCATGAGCCTTGTGCATTCCCATGGTCGACCTTAATGGAACATTAAAGGGTGGTTTTGAGGAATACGTGTATGTCAACTTTTAAATGTTTCAGATGTATGCTGTAAATCCCCTAATTATTATTTGTTTTACCCGCTTTAGGCTAAAAATCAAAGAAAATGTGTCGGAACCATAGCAACAAGCACAAAAAAGGAGGAGGAGAGATAACGTATAATCGTTCAAAATCATTATTTTCTCACTCATTCACTAAATAAAACGCTGTCTTTCTAAAAAGATCTCCACGAGTAAGATGAATAAATAGTTCATCTTCACTTTGGCTTTTCTGGGAGAGGTAACACAGTCGGCTCGAAACTTGTCAGATAAGCTATGGTTGGAAGCTTGAATTTGAATGAGACTGTCCTTTTTCTCTTTCAATAAGGAAATTTCCGCGAAGTCCACTGTCATGGCAAAATGGCACATTGTATGTCTAGTACGGCCTCAAATGAGGTAGTGCTGAAAGAATGCCATAATATGGGCGCTCACTAACAGAAATAATTGGGAAGAGACAACGACAGTTTCTGTTACATTAAGAATAATAGAAGGCACACGAAGCAGGGGCAACTTACAAGGAAAACCTGAAAAGATGGGTGACGGGGAAAGACCAAGACAATAGAATTTTTTTTTGAGAGAATCCATGTGGAGAAATGAGTAGAGAACCAAGATCGTCAATGTCGGTTTCAGATCTGGCACTAAATGACGACGACGACAACGACGAATAAGTCTTAACATTGACGCACAAAAAGTGTTCAATAATCCCAGTGTTTTTCGGCCGTAAGTGCGTGGACCTTCTTACATGTTGATGTTTTTTTGTTGTTGTTGCTGTAACCGGCAGGTGATGTGCCCTTCAGGCGGAAAGTACCAGCCCCGGAGCTCCCTCTACGTGGGCGGAGCCAGCCAGAAGGACTGGGGCGTCATCACACGCCTCAGTAAGTGTGACGTGGCGCTGCAGGGATTCGTGGACACGCTCTACCTTAGCGGCGTTGGCTTCACATACAAGATGGCCACGCTGCTGGATAAAAATGGACACATCAATACCTTGGGGTACAGCTTAGCGGGTATGTCATGACTTTATGATGTTGAGTTGGGGTTTTTTTCTTCTCGCAAATGGAAAATGTATGCTAGATCTATAAAAGCAATACAACGCTCAAAATGAACACCTAAGCCCCCCCCTCCCCCGCTCTCTTCTTTCCAAACGATTCATAATTTAGCAAGTAATTCTGAAAACTGAATTTCAAGACTGAGAATGCAGCTGAGCCTTAACATTTTCGGTTTAACTTGGCCCCAAAAAACAAAGCTGTACTTTGAAGGGATGGGTTTTTGAATCAAAGTCCTTTGATTGGAATGGGGAGGAGCATTCAGAACAACACACAGCCATTTCTTTAGGATTTGATCTCTGTCGGTCAAATCAAGAGTATTGCGCATTTTCAAGATCTTCGGAGGGCCGAAAAAAAAACGTCAGCAACAATAAGGAGGTTAAAATATTTCTAAAAAGGTAATGTGAAAGTCTGTTTAACATGTTGTTGTTGTTCTGATGTCAGTTTTACCAAATTTACAACAAAATGCTAGCTTAGGGATGGAATCCAATAGTAATTGTTTATTGTGTCTGCCTCCACTAGAACTGATCGGGAGAGAGAGAGAGAGAGAGAGAGAGAGAGTGTGTGTGTGTGTGTGTGTGTGTGTGTGTGTGTGTGTGTGTGTGTGTGTG
>NW_004797591.1:128423-129835 GCF_000002075.1 Aplysia californica | reverse complement strand
TCTCTCTCTCTCCCTCTCTCTCTCTCTCTCTCTCCCTCTCTTTCTCTCCTCATAAGCATAACTCCACGCTTCACTCTGGCCAGTGTTAGTGAAATAAAGAAGCTTAGATCTGCCCTCTTCTCAATACGACACTTCAGTCAAACGCTTTCAAATCAACATTCCACCTCTTGTTGTTACAGTTAGTATTACGGATCTAAATCATGAAGCAGGCTAGTTTGACAGTTTGTTATGAAATTTATATTCACACGAGTCTATTCCAAATTTAGATTGTTGCTGGTCTGGTTTTCTGACTTAGTGCGACTTACGAGAATAATATAGGAAATATGTATTCTTTGTCAGTTCACTTAGTTCCCACCATGGTCAGCTTCGTATCTTGTCTGCCCGACTCTGAAACTAATTTTGTTCACTGGAAGTGGATTCGTCTTACTGACCAAGAAGGTGAAATTCAACACCAATGGTAAAAACGGGGGGAATTTTTTTTTGCGCTTCTCTGCTGTTACGTTGTGTCGTCCCTCTCAGCATGAGACTGCCTTGACAGACAGGGTCAAAGCCTGTATCCTAAATTATCTAACTTATGTCGATGTGGATGTATTGTCATATAATCTGATAGCAAACTAATTACCCGGTAAACGACATGGCATCTAAGTTTTCCGTATGTTTTGACCACAAAACTCGTTGACGTCTGGTGTTTTTGGACTGCTGGGCCAAAAACATAAGGTTTGTCAGAAATGGCTTTGTCAGTAACAGCCAGGTTGCTAACTGCTGGTTTGTTCTTAGATGTAATGGCAATGTACAAGTTGTGCCCACAATAGACTATTTAGGGTTGGTCACCATTTGCTTAGAGTCATTCCCATCTAAAATAAAATTCAAAGTTATGCTGTCACGGACGTTCAGGCTGGTATGGTGTAGCGGTTGGAAGCTTCTCCGTTTTACGCAACATACTCGGGTTCTATTCCGGTGTATTGAGATTTTTGTTGAGTATCTTGGGTCTTTTTTCTTTGACGATGTACCTAAGACCATGTCGTCTCTCACAGGCGAAATCGAAGCTCGTCTCTTGAATGGACTAAACTGTCTCGATGGGAGTGCAAAACGTGTGGGTGGCTATCTCGCATTTGTCCACAACTCAACTCCACTCAACTTCAGGGGGATTGCGGTTCCGTATTTCAATTTTCTGTAGAACCTCATCTTTTCCGCTGTCTATGATGTTCTGCTTAGGCACTTCTCTTTTGCAAGCAGAAGACCCCAATTCAAATCCTATGAGGGGATGATTTTTATCATCGAGCAAACTATGTCCACCTTTCCTGTGACAACTTTGTAGGACATAGAGGATGAAACGACTTGAGGTCTTTCATGTAAATGAAGACAGGTCATGCTGTCTTTCCCAAACACTTACCTCTCTCTCTCTCTCTCTC